>NC_134266.1:21949122-22249122 GCF_031893055.1 Leptodactylus fuscus | reverse complement strand
AATAACAAGCAGTAAGTGAATGTACATTATAGACCCGCTGAATAGCGGAGTGTGGGCACCGGCCGACAATGAGTCATAGTCACACTTTTCCTTCTCTTTTCTCTTAACTCATGTCAAGAACAATCACATAAAGAAGAAAACTCCCAAGAACACGCTGCCGGCCTCTGCCCTTGTAAACAACATGGCATACTACAATACCCATCATTCATCTGGAGACTGTTTAAGCCACTACTTGTACAATTAGTGATTAGCGGAGGTTTTCCCGCACGCCGCCGCTCTGCAACACAATAGCTGAAACCTCCAAATGCACAAAGCGCTCTGAAGGGGAGAACAATGGGCTCTGCTTTTAAGAGAAACATGTCTACATCCTTGATGGCTGCCAGCTGTCAGGCGGCAATCACTCCGTAATCATGGAGGAGACGCTTCTGTGGATTAAATACACAGATACTTTGATGACGTTGTTACATTTTATCTTCTTTGTTTGCATTTCATTCTGTGTTGCTGGGTTTGGATTTTAAATCTACATTGGAGAACCTTTGCCGAAAAGTTTTGAGGTCTTACAGTGCTGCGCAAAAGTTTTAGAAAAGGGTTACATATCAGAAATGCAAGAAGGCTTTCAGAAAGAGAAGGGTTAATAGACTATTTCTGAACAAAATGAAGCAAAATAAAGAGAAATCCCATCAATATTTGGTGTGACCTTTGCTCTTTGCTTTCCATCAGTTCTTCTCGGAGAGTTTTGGACTCCACAAGGAAGTTGTTCCCGCCGCCATCTTGGAGAACTAAGCACACATCTTCTGTGGATGTAGGCTTGTCCAATCCGTCTGTCTCTTCTTGTCATCCCAGACGGACTGGATGATGTTGAGATCGGGGCTATATCTGTGGGGGCCGTATATCACTTCCAGGACTCCTCCTCCAAAGGGCAAAGGTCACACCAAATATTGATGGGATTCACAATTCTCTTTTACAATTTTGTCAATCGACAAAAATAACCTATTAACTCTTTTACTCCTGAAATATTTAGGGCAGGTTCTCTTTAAATCCCTTCCGACAATTTTTCACATTGCGGATCCTCGGCTCTTATTTCCAAACTTTCAGCTACGTAGTCAGAATTACACGTGTCACCGCCTAAAAATATAGTCTAAAATTTACAGACAAGCTGTGAAAAGCTGTTCCCGGCTTCCCGTCGCTCAGATTTCAGAGCAGAAGATTTTGCAGCCACAGTCAGAAGCTGAGATTAAGTTTTTCTGTGAATTTTTTTTTTTAATGAAACAGAGAAAAACGGCCTGTAAAGGTCTCCTGTGGAGGGTCCTTGGCCCCGATTCCCCAGGATTCTGCGTGATAACACACATTGAAGTCAACATGGGGGGCCGAAAATTCTGCCTGACGTGTGGAATTTGACGTGGAGTTGGAAAAATTCAGGTTTAAATTTTCATTTAGGTCATCCATAGGTGTTGAATTTCTCAAATTTTTGGTAAATGCATGGGAAAATTTGTGTAATCCCTGCCCATAAAGGGGGCATGCACGTGAGTGTTGGGATATTTCTACTGGTGGGACTTAAATATCCCTATTTTACCAACTTAAACATGGGTCATCATCCTGTAAATTTGTAAAAAATCAGATTTCAGGAAAAAATCAGGGCCTCGTCTGTCCACAAGTTGTATCAGGTATTGCAGATGTGCCTAACTCATGCAAAGGAAATAGACTGCAATACCAAAACAACCCATAGATATCAGCGGCGCTGTTTTGTTTTTGGAAACAATCAGCGAAACTATACTATAGGATCAGGCAGAATGGTGTGACCAACTCCCTTCTGAACACTCCCCCTTTGGACCTATTTTTCTCCTATTTTGTGACGTGGGCATGAAACGCGCCGTCACATCCTCTTTCCAGGTATGACCAGCACGTAAATTGTCCTAGCTAGGCTTGGGAGCATTGCCCGCTCTTCTGGGAGATCAGGTGGTCACCTTTTTTACGGTAGCCTCTTAGACATTCCGAGAGAGTCGACAAGTATACTGTAAACACCTTAAAGTCTCTCTTCATCCAAAAATATGTAACAGGGCCCCCATCTACAATGTGGCATTTCTAGTACTAGCATCTTCTTATGTCACAGGGGCATGACCTACAGTACAAAAAATCAAACCCCTTTTAAAGGTCCATTGAGGGAGAACCGCGCACACTGGTATGTATAGGAAGATGGCGAACCAGGGTCCAATTTCATAGGATTTATTGAGTGGTTAAAAATACAGCATATATCACGACGTGTTTCGGGCTAAAAGTGCAAAAAACGAGAGCCAGAATCGGCTCATCAAACCAGTCTCATCGTCAGATAGATTAGGGTCACTGGAATCAAATAGTCTTTTCCCCTTGTGAATTGGATTCACAAGGGGAAAAGGCCATTTGATTCCGGTGTAAGGCCCGAATATATGATATATGCTGTATTTTTAACCACTCAATAAATCCTATGAAATTGGACCCTGGTTCACCATCTTCCTATACATACCAGTGTGCGCAGTTCTCCCTCAACGGACCTTTGGTCCTTCATTTCTCTTAAAGTTTCTTGTCAGCCTTGCAATCGGCACAAAAATTTAAAGGAAACCATAAGATCACGTTGCGATAGCTTCCACGTGCACAGCCTAACACCTTCAGAATCTTGACTGTCAACATATTTTTGACATTATCACTTCCAGCGCCATTGGCTTCAAGTCAATAATCTGCATCTCCTTTATGTTTTTATGTGTTTATTTTTATATTTCCTTTAAAATGATTTCGCTAAAATACAAAGAAGAATGCAAACCACTACAGGCTTTAGGGAAACAAAGGCAGCTTTCTGACACCGCGCGTCTCCCAGGCTTCCGAGATAAAAGAGTGTATCATTGTGCAGGTATAATAGTGCTCCGAGTAGTCTGATTATAGACCTTGGCTGAACACCGTTGTTTGCGCTTTTCATCTCTTTGAACCATCCATGGCCAATTTTTTTTTGCATATCTGCATACCAGGAGATAATAACGTATTCAGCCTTCGCGTTTTACAGAATGGTTTTGTTTCGAGGACGGAATTAATATTCTAAAAAGACGGAAGTCAATCTGGCTCTGGGATAAGATGAAGAAATGCTAATCAACCCAATGGACGCTGTACAGTAGTCATAGGAAAAAAATAAGTGCCCCCTCCTTCAATTATTGTCTTTCATTTATTGAGTTTCTCACCATTGTCTACAAAGAAATAACCTCTGGAGACAGCAAAACAGCCGTTATATAAGCTGTAAGGTCCTGTTGTTGCCGTCATGGAGAGGCTTCAGGAGCCGCTGCATAATATGCACTAACACTGTACGGTGTCAGGATATCATGTGCAGCAGCATGTTGAGCTGAAGAGGTAAAGCCAGAAAATATCTTAGAAATTAGAAATATCTGCGTCATAAACTCAAATCTAAACCACCGAGAAGCTGACATCGATCTTAGCTTTAATTTTTGACCTCTTCCCTGTTTCAGAAAAGTGTTGGAAATGGCAGAAAACAGCAAAACGTTTCACATTTTGGTACTTAAACAGTTTTTCGCAAAATTTGTGACTGGAATGTGCAAGCCTGTCTTCCCTGATGTAATTAGGAAGACAGAATCTCAGTGAATCTCTGACTTCCTAATTACATCATGGAAGACAGATTTGCATATTCTTCCCATAGTCCCTTGCAAAGTGGAGTGCTAAAGGCTTAATAAGTCTCCACACACCTATATGGTGGTCTATCCCCAAGGAGTGACGATACCCCTCTTACCCTGTCTAAGCCTCTCACCTCTACCAGGTTAGTCTTCTCTACATCGAGCTGACGAGATGCAATAACATCGAAACGGCCGTCCTCGGTTGAGAGACTATACCTGGTAATAATCCCAGCATCATTGCAAAACAAAGGCCTCTTGGAAGGTCGAGCATGATGTTAAAGGGAGCAGCCTTTATTGGGCTAGTTCACTGAGATTCTGTCTTCCTAATAACATCAGGGAAGACAGGCTTGCACATTCCAGTGAGCGCCCTCTATCGGTTTGCAACACTGAGGCACCTGACTTCCTAATTACATCATGGAAGACAGATTTGCATATTCTTCCCATAGTCCCTTGCAAAGTGGAGTGCTAAAGGCTTAATAAGTCTCCACACACCTATATGGTGGTCTCTCCTCAAGGAGTGACGATACCCCCCTTACCTTATTGAGTCAGTAAGAGTCAGTAACTTTTTCACAACTTTTTTCCACCAAAAATGAACAATTCTGACTCTTTTATTTTGCGACATCCCATTGACATAAAGTCAAATTTGCCCAAACTTTTCTGCACAAGGAAACCAAAACTGCCCCAAATTCTACTTTTCTAGAAATAGTCACGCTTCTTGATCTAGAACATCGACAAGTCCCGTACCGAGGAGCCGACTTTGTATTCACTCCCCGCCGTTCAAGAAAATCCAAAACTCTTTGAATGGCAATAAAAAAGTTTTCAAAAAATTTCCCCCTCCAAGTCGATAGCAGGCTGGCATATTTCATGCAGCGAGTAGATCGGAGTCACCCTGCGGATATCTGCGGCGCACTATTTACATTCCTCCAGAGGACTTGAGAAGTAAGAGTTTAATTAATACGGCTACAGAGCTAACAATAAATTATTGAAGCAGTTAGAAGAGGTAAACTTTAAGATTCATGAATATAATGAGTGATCTCCAAGGCTCGAAACGCGTCTTCTCCTTAATGTTAACTGCTACTGGAGAGGAGCGCTGTAAAACACGATTGATTCTCGAAATTTATTTATAATTACTCGGAGCCGTCTTGTCGGAGTTAATGGCATCGTCCGGGGAAGTTTCCTTACCATGCAATCCCTCAAATGACGACGCCTGAATGGATTTTTGGCTCCCTGCTCGTGTTACGCTAGCGCACGTAACTCTTCCCTTCAAAAACATTACCCAATGACATTTTATTCATTGCAAATGATCGATTCTGCCACCCAAGCAGGAATGCGATGAGCTGATGCAGATGAATTTAAGACATCCTTTTTTTTTTCGGGTTGGGGTTGGGTGGGGGGTAGGCTGACAAGTATGAGTCCTGGCTGATGGGCCTCAATACGGCGCACAGTGCTAGCTATGAATAATTCATCTTCACATCACTCCCACATCGTTTACCTTTCATTCGGCTTTGCCTGGATTGATTCTCACATCACACACTGTAGCATTAATAACACGAGAGGGAGGATTGGGCTCTGACGGTGGGAAGAAAGAGGAGAGAAACTCGAGCTGACATTTACGGTTACCGCTCTGTTTTATGTCCCAAAAAGAATGCAATTTTGGCGACAATCAATTAAAATCTTCACCTTCCCATACACATTCCTTAAAGGGTTAAATAGTAAAACAGTCCCAAACCCGTCTGATAGCCGGCAAAGAGGTGGCACTGTTTTTGGAATGTTCTCCTAAGACTACGGCCGGTGATCGTCCTCCGTAGAGTCCGTCTGAAATCATGGACGAAGGAGTCCTTCAAGTGGGAATGTTTTGTGCGGCAATTTTAGGGAGAAAGTAAAGAATACCCAAAAGACCCAAAGTATTATCCCTGTACTGTGACATCACTGTGTGTATTATCCTGTACTGTGACATCACTGTGTGTATTATCCCTGTACTGTGACATCACTGTGTGTATTATCTCTGTACTGTGACATCACTGTGTGTATTATCCCTGTACTGTGACATCACTGTGTGTATTATCTCTGTACTGTGACATCATTGTGTGTATTATCCCTGTACTGTGACATCACTGTGTGTATTATCTCTGTACTGTGACATCACTGTGTGTATTCTCTCTGTACTGTGACATCACTGTGTGTATTATCCCTGTACTGTGACATCACTGTGTGTATTATCCTGTACTGTGACATCACTGTGTGTATTATCCCTGTACTGTGACATCACTGTGTGTATTATCCTGTACTGTGACATCACTGTGTGTATTATCCCTGTACTGTGACATCACTGTGTGTATTATCCTGTACTGTGACATCACTGTGTGTATTATCCCTGTACTGTGACATCACTGTGTATATTATCTCTGTACTGTGACATCACTGTGTGTATTATCTCTGTACTGTGACATCACTGTGTGTATTATCTCTGTTCTGTGACATCACTGTGTGTATTATCTCTGTACTGTGACATCACTGTGTATATTATCTCTGTACTGTGACATCACTGTGTGTATTATCTCTGTACTGTGACATCACTGTGTGTATTATCTCTGTACTGTGACATCACTGTGTGTATTCTCTCTGTACTGTGACATCACTGTGTGTATTATCCCTGTACTGTGACATCACTGTGTGTATTATCTCTGTTCTGTGACATCACTGTGTGTATAATCTCTGTACTGTGACATCACTGTGTGTATTATCCCTGTACTGTGACATCACTGTGTGTATTATCCTGTACTGTGACATCACTGTGTGTATTATCCTGTACTGTGACATCACTGTGTGTATTATCTCTGTACTGTGACATCACTGTGTGTATTATCCTGTACTGTGACATCACTGTGTGTATTATCCCTGTACTGTGACATCACTGTGTGTATTATCCTGTACTGTGACATCACTGTGTGTATTATCCCTGTACTGTGACATCACTGTGTGTATTATCCCTGTACTGACATCACTGTGTGTATTATCCTTGTACTGTGACATCACTGTGTGTATTATCCCTGTACTGTGACATCACTGTGTGTATTATCCTGTACTGTGACATCACTGTGTGTATTATCCTGTACTGTGACATCACTGTGTGTATTATCTCTGTACTGTGACATCACTGTGTGTATTATCCCTGTACTGTGACATCACTGTGTGTATTATGCCTGTACTGACATCACTGTGTGTATTATCCCTGTACTGACATCACTTTGTGTATTATCCCTGTACTGTGACATCACTGTGTGTATTATCCTGTACTGTGACATCACTGTGTGTATTATCCCTGTACTGTGACATCACTGTGTGTATTATCTCTGTACTGTGACATCACTGTGTGTATTATCCCTGTACTGTGACATCACTGTGTGTATTATCTCTGTACTGTGACATCATTGTGTGTATTATCCCTGTACTGTGACATCACTGTGTGTATTATCTCTGTACTGTGACATCACTGTGTGTATTCTCTCTGTACTGTGACATCACTGTGTGTATTATCCCTGTACTGTGACATCACTGTGTGTATTATCCTGTACTGTGACATCACTGTGTGTATTATCCCTGTACTGTGATATCACTGTGTGTATTATCCTGTACTGTGACATCACTGTGTGTATTATCCCTGTACTGTGACATCACTGTGTGTATTATCCTGTACTGTGACATCACTGTGTGTATTATCCCTGTACTGTGACATCACTGTGTGTATTATCCCTGTACTGACATCACTGTGTGTATTATCCTTGTACTGTGACATCACTGTGTGTATTATCCTGTACTGTGACATCACTGTGTGTATTATCCCTGTACTGTGACATCACTGTGTATATTATCTCTGTACTGTGACATCACTGTGTGTATTATCTCTGTACTGTGACATCACTGTGTGTATTATCTCTGTTCTGTGACATCACTGTGTGTATTATCTCTGTACTGTGACATCACTGTGTATATTATCTCTGTACTGTGACATCACTGTGTGTATTATCTCTGTACTGTGACATCACTGTGTGTATTATCTCTGTACTGTGACATCACTGTGTGTATTCTCTCTGTACTGTGACATCACTGTGTGTATTATCCCTGTACTGTGACATCACTGTGTGTATTATCTCTGTTCTGTGACATCACTGTGTGTATAATCTCTGTACTGTGACATCACTGTGTGTATTATCCCTGTACTGTGACATCACTGTGTGTATTATCCTGTACTGTGACATCACTGTGTGTATTATCCTGTACTGTGACATCACTGTGTGTATTATCTCTGTACTGTGACATCACTGTGTGTATTATCCTGTACTGTGACATCACTGTGTGTATTATCCCTGTACTGTGACATCACTGTGTGTATTATCCTGTACTGTGACATCACTGTGTGTATTATCCCTGTACTGTGACATCACTGTGTGTATTATCCCTGTACTGACATCACTGTGTGTATTATCCTTGTACTGTGACATCACTGTGTGTATTATCCCTGTACTGTGACATCACTGTGTGTATTATCCTGTACTGTGACATCACTGTGTGTATTATCCTGTACTGTGACATCACTGTGTGTATTATCTCTGTACTGTGACATCACTGTGTGTATTATCCCTGTACTGTGACATCACTGTGTGTATTATGCCTGTACTGACATCACTGTGTGTATTATCCCTGTACTGACATCACTTTGTGTATTATCCCTGTACTGTGACATCACTGTGTGTATTATCCTGTACTGTGACATCACTGTGTGTATTATCCCTGTACTGTGACATCACTGTGTGTATTATCTCTGTTCTGTGACATCACTGTGTGTATTATCTCTGTACTGTGACATCACTGTGTATATTATCTCTGTACTGTGACATCACTGTGTGTATTATCTCTGTACTGTGACATCACTGTGTGTATTATCCCTGTACTGTGACATCACTGTGTGTATTATCCTGTACTGTGACATCACTGTGTGTATTATCCCTGTACTGTGACATCACTGTGTGTATTATCCTGTACTGTGACATCACTGTGTGTATTATCTCTGTACTGTGACATCACTGTGTGTATTATCCTGTACTGTGACATCACTGTGTGTATTATCCCCGTACTGTGACATCACTGTGTGTATTATCTCTGTACTGTGACATCACTGTGTGTATTATCCCTGTACTGTGACATCACTGTGTGTATTATCTCTGTTCTGTGACATCACTGTGTGTATTATCTCTGTACTGTGACATCACTGTGTGTATTATCTCTGTACTGTGACATCACTGTGTGTATTATCCCTGTACTGTGACATCACTATGTGTATTATCCTGTACTGTGACATCACTATGTGTATTATCCCTGTACTGTGACATCACTGTGTGTATTATCTCTGTTCTGTGACATCACTGTGTGTATTATCCTGTACTGTGACATCACTGTGTGTATTATCCCTGTACTGTGACATCACTGTGTGTATTATCCTATACTGTGACATCACTGTGTGTATTATCCCTGTACTGTGACATCACTATGTGTATTATCCTGTACTGTGACATCACTATGTGTATTATCCTGTACTGTGACATCACTGTGTGTATTATCCCTGTACTGTGACATCACTGTGTGTATTATCTCTGTACTGTGACATCACTGTGTGTATTATCCCTGTACTGTGACATCACTGTGTGTATTATCTCTGTTCTGTGACATCACTGTGTGTATTATCTCTGTACTGTGACATCACTGTGTGTATTATCTCTGTACTGTGACATCACTGTGTGTATTATCCTGTACTGTGACATCACTGTGTGTATTATCTCTGTACTGTGACATCACTGTGTGTATTATCTCTGTACTGTGACATCACTGTGTGTATTATCTCTGTACTGTGACATCACTGTGTGTATTATCCCTGTACTGTGACATCACTGTGTGTATTATCCTGTACTGTGACATCACTGTGTGTATTATCTCTGTACTGTGACATCACTGTGTGTATTATCCTGTACTGTGACATCACTGTGTGTATTATCCCTGTACTGTGACATCACTGTGTGTATTATCTCTGTACTGTGACATCACTGTGTGTATTATCCCTGTACTGTGACATCACTGTGTGTATTATCCTGTACTGTGACATCACTGTGTGTATTATCCTTGTATTGTGACATCACTGTGTGTATTATCCTGTACTGTGACATCACTGTGTGTATTATCCTGTACTGTGACATCACTGTGTGTATTATCCCTGTACTGTGACATCACTGTGTGTATTATCTCTGTACTGTGACATCACTGTGTGTATTATCCCTGTACTGTGACATCACTGTGTGTATTATCCTGTACTGTGACATCACTGTGTGTATTATCCTTGTATTGTGACATCACATAGTGCATTACTTCAGTTCTGCAACACAATTGTGTTTACTAGTTCTGTACTGCTTCTGTACATATATCTCTCAGTGGTTAGCACTGAAGCCTTGCAGCGCTGGAGTCCTGAGTTCAAATCCTGCCAAGGACAACATTTGCAAAAAGTTTGCATGTTCTTCCTATGGGTTTCCTCTGAGTACTTCGGATCCCCCCACACTCCAAATAAATACTGATAGGGAATGTATATTGTGAACCCTATATGGGACAGTGACTGACAAGGTCTGTAAAGTGCTGCAGAATGTGATGGTGCTATATAAATAAGCTAAATAAATATATCTGAGGAATAAGGTACCTAGCGTCCTCCATTGTGCTGTAGGCATCTGACCTTGTGTTTGACTTCTGCTTGTATTAAACGACGGCAAGCCTGCTGTACATGTCCTGACTTCTGCCTGGTTACTGTTACACACAAACCCTGCCTACCCTGACCCCGGCCTGTCCCCTGACCACATCTCTGCCTGCCCATGTCCCTGCAATCTCCTGCCTGGATCAGCTTTCACTGAACAGACACTACTCCAGAAATTAGCAAGCTGATGGTTTCCCTGAAGCAAAATCCAGACCGGGGTCTGTTACATACAGGGGTGAAAGGGTGAATTCCCGGGGACCACTTAGATAAAGCCTTCAGGATTAACTCCAATCAAATCCGTTCAGTGACACAGTGTGTCCACTACAGGTCTGCACCCTGGGACCAGCAATGGAGATGCAATGTTTTCGGAGCACCATTGGATGTCCTGAGGTTTGGGTGTTCCCCATCAATCACACATAATGGCCTATTGATGATTCTTACCCTAAGTTCTCTATAAGATGGTCATGACTTTTTCCATATTGTCACCTATTTACTGTACAGATACTGAAATCTATCGCAGTCTTGGGCAGATCTTTAAACTCATTTACGCCTTAAGCCAACTCTTGAGTCTGGTCATTTAACAGACAATCTTTGGATAATTTGCTGGTGTTTTATGAGATTTCTCATCGGCGTGAGGTCGTTCTGTGTAATTGACCCGTCGTCCTCCAGCCTTTTCTTACAGACTCACAATTACGATTTCTTTTACTTTCTTCATTTATAGTATTGTAAGTGAAAATTACTTTATCGCCCTTGATCAGAACGAGAAAATCTGCAGAATACAATGTGTCGTCTCGCTTGTCTGGACCTGCGTAACCTCACAAATGGATGTGTCTAGCTAGATTGACGGGAATTATATTACTGAATATTATAGTTATTGCAGATGGCATTGGGAATTTACTTGTGCAACTTTTTGAACAAGGTTTCTAAAGTTTTTATTTTTTCTCGAAGACAGATAATACTATACTCAGTGGGCATGGTGGCTCCAGGGATTCTTTAAAAATTCACATTCCTTGCGTTATGTTTTGTCCGAACCTTGGTCTCGGGGCTGTTTCTGGCTCCAGGTTACATGATCAGAACCAGAATCTGGCATCTAGGTTGTTCTATGTCCTTCATCCTCTCCTGTATTTCGGTCTACCAACCCCCTATAGTATAGGTGATACCAAGGAACATTCAGATGAAGAAGGAAACATTACCCGATGCTGATTCCCATCGAGAGTTGGAACCTCAAAGCCCTAGCCTGGAGATCTAAGGTTACCCTGAATTAGAACACAATGGAAATTAGTTTTTCTATAGTCCCTGGATAACCCCTTCAACCCTTTATATCCTAGTTTAGCACCAATGCCATTAAGGGGTACCCGAGTTTTCATTAAAAGTTGAATATGTGCAGGGTCTTGCTGGACAGTCTATTCACTGACTGTATAAACCTTCATACATCATCCACTATGGCTACAGCACATTTTACATTTGTTTCTGAGGCTGTGGGCATGTATAATAAGAAGCTATCTCTCATTCCCCCATCCATTACTGATAATGTTCTGCCATTCTGCCAGGAGTAACTGTACAATCGTAATCAAATACCTGAGAAAAGCCCAAGTGATAATACAGGAGATCCAGGAACAATGGACTCTAAATACATGGAAAATACATGTAACCAAGCAGATACCATACAAGAAAAAAAAGTATCTATGATCACAGTCATTAAAGCTGATGTTGTTTGTGAATTACATCCCATCTGTAATCACACAAAAATCACAAAAAAAGAAGTAGATACAAGTACATAGAAGACTTTTCCTACATTGTAAGCTGTAATATCTGCACACAGTTTGTAGACCTGCTGTGAGGAAAATCAACCCCTCCCCTCTGCATTGACTGTGTGAAGAGCGAAAAGGACCGTCCTCCACACCAACTGTATTTATGTCTTGCCTTTATCTGGCATCTATGGAAGGACTTCATTGGTATCAAAGAGTGAACTGCAAATTAGCTAGAAGAGAGACTTTAGAGAGGTTTTTCAGGCATAAAGCTGCCACATTTTTAATTAAAGTGAATTAAATTTTGTTCCAGTATCACATGATCTATGGTCATATGCTGGTTCTGGTGACACTAACCTATCTATCTCTTGGGCTGGGGTGATATATTGGTTCTGGTGACACTAACCTATCTATCTGCAGGGCTGGGGTGATATGCTGGTACTGGTGACACTAACCTATCTATCTGCAGGACTGGGGTGATATGCTGGTTCTGGTGACACTAACCTATCTATCTGCAGGGCTGGGGTGATATGCTGGTTCTGGTGACACTAACCTATCTATCTCTTGGGCTGAGGTGATATATTGGTTCTGGTGACACTAACCTATCTATCTGCAGGTCTGGGGTGATATGCTGGGTCTGGTGACACTAACCTATCTATCTGCAGGGCTGGGGTGATATGCTGGGTCTGGTAATACTAACCTATCTATCTGCAGGGCTGGGGTGATATGCTGGATCTGGTGACACTAACCTATCTATCTGCAGGGCTGGGGTGATATGCTGGTTCTGGTAATACTAACCTATCTATCTGCAGGGCTGGGGTGATATGCTGGTTCTGGTGATAGTAACCTATCTATCTGCAGGGCTGGGGTGATATGCTGGTTCTGGTGACACTAACCTATCTATCTGCAGGACTGGGGTGATATACTGGTTCTGGTGACACTAACCTATCTATCTGCAGGGCTGGGGTGATATACTGGTTCTGGAGACACTAACCTATCTATCTGAAGGGCTGGGGTGATATGCTGGATCTGGTGACACTAACCTATCTATCTGCAGGGCTGGGGTGATATGCTGGTTCTGGTGACAGTAACCTATCTATCTGCAGGGCTGGGGTGATATGCTGGTTCTGGTGACACTAACCTATCTATCTGCAGGGCTGGGGTGATATGCTGGTTCTGGTGACAGTAACCTATCTATCTGCAGGACTGGGGTGATATGCTGGTTCTGGTGACAGTAACCTATCTATCTGCAGGGCTGGGGTGATATGCTGGTTCTGGTGACAGTAACCTATCTATCTGTAGGACTGGGGTGATATGCTGGTTCTGGTGACAGTAACCTATCTATCTGCAGGGCTGGGGTGATATGCTGGTTCTGGTGACACTAACCTATCTATCTGCAGGGCTGGGGTGATATGCTGGTTCTGGTGACACTAACCTATCTATCTGCAGGGCTGGGTGATATGCTGGTTCTGGTGACACTAACCTATCTATCTGCAGGGATGGGGTGATATGCTGTTTCTGGTGACAGTAACCTATCTATCTGCAGGGCTGGGGTGATATACTGGTTCTGGTGACTCTAACCTATCTATCTGCAGGGATGGGGTGATATGCTGGTTCTGGTGACACTAACCTATCTATCTGCAGGGCTGGGGTGATATACTGGTTCTGGTGACACTAACCTATCTATCTGCAGGGATGGGGTGATATGCTGGTTCTGGTGACAGTAACCTATCTATCTGCAGGGCTGGGGTGATATGCTGGTTCTGGTGACAGTAACCTATCTATCTGCAGGGCTGGGGTGATATGCTGGTTCTAGTGACACTCCCTTTATAATTTACAATGATCACAACCCTGGTGCCAGGTGCTTTGAGGCATCTCTTACAGCAGTGGCTGCCAACTGACTCTGTTCACACCATAAAGGCTTCGAAATACCATTGGATAACAAAATCACCTCTAGCAGTCAGTGCCAGGTAGCTGCTGCCAAGGTTATAAAATCATGGGCTGCACCAATATGGCCTGAATGCAAAGAATAAGAACATCAGCGTTAACTATACATGGCGGACTGTGTTTAGAGCCTTGTAGTAAAAACCTCTCTGCATTAGAGTGGGTTCACGGACGGGTGACCAAAGTAATTTTGGAAAGACTGGATTATAGGACTGAGAAAAGTAAAATTAAAATAGTTGCGTGCAAAAAAAAAAAAAAAAAAAGACGTATTAGAGGAGATTTAATCACTAGGATGAAATAGAAGACAGGTCGGCGCGTAATGAGCTGTCTTATATCTAATCCTGTAACTAATACAAGGGGGTACAAGGTCTTATCATCAGCACAGACAGGATTCTTTACTGTACGAGCGCTATGGGCTCCAATCACATCTGCATCGGGTTCACCTCCGGCGTGGTGTCCATCGAAATCCTAAGGGAAGAAGTCCTACAAAAGTGATGGACACCTGACGGATCCCATTATAATCAATGGGGTCCCCCTGGTATCTGCTGTTAGAGGGACCGCTTTTTTAAATGAGTTTAATGGGGTTAATAGGGGTCTGGGGGTTTCATACAGGGACATCACATTAGGAGGGATCTGTGCTAGGTTACCGGAGGCGGCTCATTGATCCCGGGATTTATTCTACTTTGGAGTTGGGAAGGTTTTTCTAGCTGAAAATGAGGACATTCGCTTGTAATGTATCTCTCGGGGGTTGTCTTAACTTCTCTGGGACCAACACTTATAGAGAAGGAATTAACCCTATAACTGCTGCATGAAACAAGGTTACACCCGCGTGATCACAGACATGAAGGTAACAACGCCAAAATGATTTATTAACAAGGTTGTCTATAGTAAGAGGAGTGACAGCCGTCTAAAAACCCCATATACCGCCCCATACTATTCAGGGTCATTCCTTTTACTTAGTAAAGACTTTTTTATTCTTCTGACGTGTATTTTTTATCAATATATATACCCCATATAATAGCAGTTTTAGGGAGCCTTCACACGGAGTTACGGTGCACTCATTCTGATAGTAAAAAAACATTCAGAATGAGTGCGTAAAAAGCAGCTCCCATTGACTGGAATGGGAGCCGGCATACGTGTGCTCCCCATTGAAATCAATGGGAGGCTTTTTTCCCTATTGGCCTCCAACATAGTATAATGTGCTCCACTGTGGCCCCCACACAATATAATATACTTCACAGTGGCCCCCACACAGTGTAATATACTCCACAGTGGCCCCGACACAATATAATATACTTCACAGTGGCCCCCACACAGTGTAATATACTCCACAGTGGCCCCCACACAATATAATATACTCCACAGTGGCCCCCACATAGTGTAATATACGCCACAGTGGCCCCCACATAGTATAATATACTCCATACTGGCCCCTAAGAATATAATATACTGCACAGTGGCCCCCACACAATATAATATACTCCACAGTGGCCCCCACATAGTGTAATATACGCCACAGTGACCCCCACATAGTATAATATACTCCATACTGGCCCCTAAGAATATAATATACTCCACAGTGGCTCCCACACAGTATAACATGCTCCTGTACACTCCTGCACTCCCATGAAGACTCCTTCCACTGCAAAGCATGTGTTGATGAATGACGTTACCACACCTGTGCCAAAGCAGAGATTATAATTTTCTGTCAATGCAAGCCGTGATCCCGCCACCCATGGCCTACACTGACAGTTTTCAGATGTATGGTGCATTTTTAAGAAGTGCACGTTTGCTGGGGGACCTGGGACAGTTGCCCCAGATTCCCTGTTAGTGAATTCAGGAGTTAGGATCTGCACGCCCATTACACGTGCCATAGGTTCGCCACCACGGCACTATGCTATATACTGTACATATTATATACTGTGCTATACTGTATAGGAGGAACATAGTGCATACATAATCATACTGGATTATTTACTGGACCTATTACTATTAACCAGTCTTCAGTTTGCTCCCCCTAGTGGCAGCCATGTGCTGCAAATTTTCATATTTAAATAGTCACTAACTTTTCAGACACTTACCGGTAGTCTTATTTCATAGATCATGTGATTCTTGACCAACATGTAATGAAGTTAAATTAAAACCGTGGCTTAGAAACCGTGCCTTTCTGCTTGAAAAATGTCTCTAAGGCCGGGTTCACACGGAGTTACGTGCCGCGAGATTTGGCACGTAGACGCCGCGTGACCCTTTGCGTGCCGTATACGCTCCCATTCATTTCAATGGGAGCGGGGAGCGTATGCGCCGTGCTAGTTTGCGGCCGTGAATAAATGCACGGCCGCAAACTAGCGCGGCGCATACGCTCCCCGCTCCCATTGAAATGAATGGGAGCGTATACGGCACGCAAAGGGTCACGCGGCGTCTACGTGCCAAATCTCGCGGCACGTAACTCCGTGTGAACCCGGCCTAAAGCCCCTGCCACCAGGTGTATCCCTTCTAGCTATTTTACTGCACACTCTTTTGTTACTAAGGAAGTCTGTCCATGGATATATTCCATACCATCTTGCTCAACTTATGTTAGGTTCACATCTGTAATTGGGTTTCCATTATTTGGCTCCACTTGGGAACCCGAAAAACAGAAACCCAATCTGCTTAAAAACTGCAGTCCCCATAGACTATAATGAGGTCAGCCGGGTTTCCACCTGAAAAATGCGGAGAGAAAAGTCTTGTAGGTTTCCATCTGTAGGTCTGGTTGAGCCGATATTTGAGGCTCGATAGAGAGTCCCCAGTACATCTAAGTATTTGGGATCCCCCGCTGGTTTGGGATTAGGCCGGGCGCGGACTATGTCTTGCCACAGTAATCCCTTCAGTGGCGTCCACAGCAATGCCGGCCTGGGGCCCCGCACTAATCGCACCGTGGCCAGACACAGGTCACATTGAAGTATTAGCAGATATTTCCCTAAAGCCGCAAGGTTTCCTCCTTAATGAATGTGGTAGTCGCAGCGGAGGACTCTCTTAAACACAACATTATACATAGTGCTGGAAGGTAAGCAAAGTAGCAGGTAGCAGCGGTGCCATTGAGCGAGCGGCGCCGTCACAGTCTCATCACGGATTTTACCTTCATCGCTCTGAGAATTCCTAATCCTGACACATAAATATAGAGCGGGCCGGGTGTTCTTGGGGCACCGCGCGTCCTTGCTCTGTTTGACACAATGCTAGACTCGGAAAGGCTAGGAATCCAATATGTGGATATTTGCAGATCATCATCATCTGATAATGGATGAAAAATAAATAAGAAGCGAGCCGCCTCCTGCACCCCCCGGGTCATTCTTCAGAGATAATGCACGGAAAAAAAGAGAAAATAATAAAAAAGGCAAAGAGAAAAGTGATGTGTCTCCAGGTTATATGAGATAAGGCAGCCAGGCATCGCATTCAATCACCCAGGAAAAGACCTGCCTGCTTGCTATTCCAATCCTCCGCTTCCCTAATGGTGTTTTTAGCAGCTGGAACATTCCGCCAGGATACAAGAGGTTAACTTTAATTGGGTCAAAGAAGGCAGAAAAATAATGCAGAGAAAGAAAATCTAAAGAAATGCGGATTCTCCGGGCTTCTTATTATTACCAAGGGCACATTGAAAGGACCTCATTACAAAAATCACAGGGCTCCAGATCCTTTATCACGCAGGGCCCAAATGGTCAACGATACCCTTATACTATAGACGGGAAGCATAGCCCACTGGCCGGTCTGTGAAGATGGGGAAAATAAGATAGATAGATAGATAGATAGATAGATAGATAGATAGATAGATAGATAGATAGATAGATAGATAGATATAGACATAGATGGATGGATAGATAGATAGATAGATAGATAGATACATAGATAGATATAGACATAGATGGATAGATAGATAGATAGATAGATAGATAGGAGATAGATAGATAGATAGATAGATAGATAGGACACAGATAGATAGATAGATAGATAGATAGATAGATAGATAGGAGATAGATACATAGATAGATAGATAGGAGATAGATAGATAAATAGATAGATAGATAAGAGATAGATAGATATGGATAGATAGATAGATAGATAGATAGGAGATAGATAGATAGATAGATAGATAGATAGATAGATAAGAGATAGATAGATAGGAGATAGATAGATAGATAGATAGATAGATAGGACACAGATAGATAGATAGATAGATAGATAGATGATAGAGAGAGAAAGAAAGAAAGAAAGAAAGAAAGAAAGAAAGAAAGAAAGAAAGAAAGAAAGAAAGAAAGTAAGTCAAAGGAAAATTCAGAGCAGCACAAGTGAGTAACAAGCACAAGATATGGTCACTCCAAGACCAGGGGTCCAAGGGAGTTGATCTCTTTTATGTAGTCAAAAGAAGGGGCAGCACTCCAAAATCCAGGTGTAGGGAAGATCTTTTATCCCATGCACAACATCCAGTCCTTTATAGACTTTTACAAGTAAAGATCTGTAATAGACAGATAGCGGCCCCTACACACAGTATAATGACTCATAGCAGCCTCTCCAGACAGTATAAAATTCCATAGTGGCCCTTCCACACAGTATAATGTCCCATAGAGGATCCTGTACACAGTATTGTATTCCATAGTCGCATCAATGAATTTTCCATAAATTTTGGGTTTAGCCAAATCCCAAATTTTTTGAGTTCTCCACTCACAAGCTACTAATATACTGTAGATCTCTTCAGACCCCAGAGTATAATAAGCGGAGGGCCAGGGAAAGTGATCAAACATAAAAACACAATGTTACTCACCTTACCTGGACTCTGATATGACTCCCCGTTCTCTTCGGGGTGTCTGCTGGATGTCAGTGACCACTGATCGGGGCAAAACCCCTCAGGCCCTATAAGCAGTCTCTGACATCAGGCAGAAGCGCCGAAGAAAACAGGGACCCATAGCAGAGTCCAGGGAAGGTGAGTAACATTGTTTTTTATCTGTGATCACCTGTCCTAGGCCTCTGCTTATTACACTATGGGGAGACCCCAGTATAATAACATCAGTTTAATTTCTGACGTGTTTGGTCCGAATGAGACCGCTGGGCAATATGCCTTATGTGCGACTCTTATTTGCTGAGGGTGGGGCTATTATCATTATTATTTATTTTTTTACACATTTTGTCCCCCCAATAAGGTCATAGTAGACCATTAGGGGGCATTTTAAGTTTAATTTCTTTTTCTTATAATTTCTCCTGTAACTAGGGCTGATACTGTAGTTCAGAGCTGATATAGATATACAGTATACGTTCTTCCATAGTTAGATGATAGACTATATATATGTCCAGGCGGACCTGAACTGGTTAAATTCAATGAGACAGAATTATTATTCCTTGTACTCCAGTACTAGATATAAAAATCTCTAGGGTTGAGGGATTGGGATTGGGAAAGATCAGATCCCGATCGGCGATCGAGCAAATTTCACGATTGGGATCGGCTGGAAAATGATCGAAAATCAATTTTTAAAAACAATCCTGAAATCTCAAGATCGGCTCAACCCTACTCCATAAACATAAAGTAACTAGGGTTGAGTGATCGGGAAAGATCGGATCCGGATCGGCTAACGAGCAAATTACACGATCGGGATTGGCTGGAAAATGATCGAAAATCGGATTTTAAAAAACGATCCTGAAATCGGCTCAACCATAAAAATGTCACAAATTTCTGTGCAAAATTTTTTAACTTTTTTTTTTCCTACATTTCTTTCCTGAAAGCGGATGTTGTGAGGAGTGTGATGTGGTGGCCCATGATTTACACTTAGTGGTGTAAATGATGTCCGAAATATATGAGCTAATGTAATATTGGTGCCGATACGCGGCCCGTCAGACCTTCAGACACTCTCCGGGAACATTAAATACACCCAAAGAGTCACTGACCAAAGCTCAGAGCAAAAAACTCCATAATTCAAAAACATTCCCTATAGGTATTGATGTGTACGGCTCCTTTAAGATGTTTTTTTGCATTTTTATGTACATATATTATATTATATTTGTACCGTGTATTCCACGCAAGCTACTGCTCAAGCAAAATAGAAATACCATGTAAGATTACACGCCTCCTCCCCGCACACTTGGAGTTGTGTCGGCCATTAAGAAGTGATTGTTGATCTGCCTCCTCACTCGCTTGGGTGCCGGCCCTCACATTTCATGAAATCAGAATAACATGTAATGAGGAAGCTGATGAGAAACATGTGACACCCA
Source organism: Leptodactylus fuscus (assembly GCF_031893055.1). Lineage (NCBI taxonomy): Eukaryota > Metazoa > Chordata > Amphibia > Anura > Leptodactylidae > Leptodactylus > Leptodactylus fuscus. The sequence continues at coordinate 22,228,762 of NC_134266.1, read as the reverse complement.
AAAATATTGGATCAAATAAAGTTTTTTCAAAACAAAAAGAGTCAAAGGCTGCATTCATAGTCAGCGGCTGCCATGGTGTTGCCGTATGGTATAGTAGAGCTGTACTATTTTATCCTTATAGATATAGGCCTGTTTTTGAACATGTTTTTGAAAAAGTCATTGTATTCTGTCATATCAATAAAGTTCATGGGCCCGTTACCAAATAATGAACCCAGGGCCACCTTAAGGTCAGTATAGGTGCTGTCCGGGTAAAAAAAAAGTGGCTGATCATCTGCTGCCCAGTAATCCTTCATCAGGACCTACAGAAAAACTTACACAAGACTCTGTTCACACTTTTATACTGCCTTCCTTTTCCCTCTGTCTTTGCTGGACACTTTGGGCTTGTTCACACGGGGCAAGAGGGGGCGTATTTTGGCGCTGAATCCACGTCAGAATTCGCCCCCCCACAATAGAGGTCTATGGAGACCGCTAGCTTCCTTTTTTCCGTGAGTGGTATGTTCCCGCTCATGGAAAAAAAGAAGCGAGCTGCCCTTTGTTCAGGCAGATTCTGTGGCTGATTGAGCCGCGGCGTCCGCCTCGCAGCAGCACCCTCCGGACTAGGCCCATTCATTTGGGCCTACTCTGGAGCTCGAAGCCGCGACTGTCAGAAGCTGCGACAGTCGCATTTTGGTCCTATTCTCCCGCGTCAAAATCAGGACCAAAATATGCCATCCTGTGCCCCGTGTACACGGGGCCTTCCAGATATGTGTGTCACAAGATCACCAACTTTTTAAAACCACATGAATTTGTGATATTCTGTTACAAAGTGTCTATCCCATAGGTGTCTGTACATGGACACCCAGTGGTTGTTGTGGATTCTTACCAGCCACTACGCTATCCCATAAGGCGAAAAAACCATGTTGACATTGGGCCAAGTTATTTCATGTTACTAGTCAAGTATATCATCCCATCAAATGGCTTGGGCTCTAAAGATAACAATATCCATGAATCAGTGTAGTTTGGGAAGTGGTCTGTCTGAACTTGTTCTGTCTGAACCCAGAGAGGTGAACACTCATACTCACCTCCCCTCTCCTGGACACCCCCTCAGGGTGTCTCGTATTCTTTCCTGGGCACATTCCAGTCTTATCTGGCCACCTGGGTAAAGTCAGTGGCCCCAGATCACAGCTGAGACCTATAATTAGGCTTGAGCACTGATGGGGGGCATGTCCACATCACCACACCTTGATACAAGCAACATGACATTCATGTGCCTCATGTGACCGTTATGTCCCAATTACAGAATTCAATGGTGACCTTGTAAGAGGGTGAAACAGCCCCTGTGTAGTGAATGTGCAATGTGTAATTGAGTTGGTGTTTTCATAACCTGACATTTTGTTGTTTGACCACAAGAGGTCGCTGTTGCAAGATAACAGGTAAAAGGAAAAAGGCTGCATGCCCCTGGAAGATTGATGTGGAAACCCTGATCGTTGGAGGAAGGTTCTAGGAGCCATTTTGAGTCAGAGTGTGCTGGACTCTAGAGGAGAAGAGAGAGCTGTGGAGACATCTCTGTGCAGAGAGGGTCCTTGGAGGGAGAAGCCACAGCAAGAATAGCTGAGGATTTGAGACTTTCAGAGTCTGTCCAGACACCATCCTAAGGAGAAGATTACTGTCAGAGACTTGGCTGAGAAGTGAGACTGTCAGTGAGACCGCATGCTGTCCGAGGAGCTCCTCTTCACCCGGATGCTAACAGAGACTAAAAGGTACCCAACAGAAGTAAGGGTGAGTTCACACGGAGTAAACGCGCCACGCAATGCGCAACGCAATGCGCAATGCGCAACGCTAAAAAACGCGGCGTACACGCCCCGTAAACGCGCCGCATTGCGTGGCGCGTTTACTCCGTGTGAACTCACCCTAAGCGTGCACGCACCACACTGCAAGTTGTGCACCATATTGCTGGGACTGAGTAAAAAGCCTGTAGTTAGTTAGTTAGGTATAATCATCACCCCAGGCTGCAATACTGGTGAACTATCTACCTGTCTGGTAAAAGAACTAAGTCACAGAGGATTTCTACAGAGTTTTATCTCCCAGAGAGGGACTTGTAAGGAAGTCTGGGAGCAACATTTAGTTTAACTTTACACTGTTTGGCTTGCAAGCTAACTAACCATTATACTTGCTTAGTTGTACTTGGTTTGGGGGGAATTTAGTAGTATTGTGATAAGATTGTAAACCCTGGTGTTACACCGCCGGATGCCTGTGTCACACACACTGAATTGTTCCTGTGTAATAGGGTAATAACAGGTAACAGGCAGCTGCATAGGCGCAGCTTGCAGGTAGGTAAAAGCTTGGAGTATATTGAAGGCCACACTAGTGGGCACCGGGCTGTATAACACCAGGGTCCCAGCCTCTAGGCTGTGTAAATGTAATACCTGGGAGTCTTCTTTTGGACAAAAGAGGTTATCTAAACTAAGTAAAGTCCTATCTTGGTTAAATTGAATTGGACTCACTTCCTTTGTTCGTGACGTCGCTATATCCTGGGGAGCCCACCTCGGTACACGGCTTACAACTTGGCGTAGTCGGCAGGATACAGCGACCCTCATGGACGGGAATGTGGCGGGAGAGAATCCCCTGGCACCAGCTGTGGTGGTCCAGGGTGCCCCTGCACAGCAAGCCCCAGCGCTGGTAATGCCGGCCCAAGTGGGGTACTTATCGGCCGGGGCACTAATGCAGCATCTGCCAAAGTTTGATGGTAATAATATGACGTTGCAGGACTGGACTGAAAGGGTACGAAGTATAGTTAGACTGAGCAACCTGATACCGGAACTGCGTGCAGAGATAGCATTAGGGGCCCTAGAAGGTGACGCTAGACGGACAGTGATGGTACGGCCCGAATCGGAAAGAGACACTTTAGAAAAAATATTTGCTCTGCTAGAGGGAGCTCAGGGAGGGCGTGCCAAGGTAGCGCAGTTGCGGAGCAACTTCTTCAATCGGTCACAGAGGGAGGGTGAGACTTTAACGCAATACTCTAACGCCTTACAAGAGATGCTGAATGAAGTGCAGCGACGGGACTCAGAGGCTATGGGAGCCTTCAAAGAAGTGGACCGGCTGCTACGAGATCAATTCATCCTAGGGTTATCCAATAAGTTGTTACAGGATAAACTGCAAGAGATGATCCAGGCAGATGCCAACCTGACATTCTATAATGTTTACCTGGCTGCTGTAGAGAGGGAAGAAGCGCCCGTGGCTGTGAATGTGAAGGCTGTGAGTAGCACCCAAGTGACAGGGACCCGAGGAGGTCCTGAAGACCCAGGGTCCTTAAAGGATGTAGTCCAGGCTCTACGGGCAGAAATGAAAGAACTCCGACTGGAGGTGTCCCAGATGCGAGCAGGTCAATCCATGGTTCCAGAAATGACCGCATCGTCCTACTCTCCCCCGCTGAGAGTACACCGTGGCCGAGGACCCACCAACCGAGGCTCATCAGCTGGGCAGGGATCAAGGGGACCCCTCTGCTGGAGTTGCAGACAGTATGGCCATATCGCCAGAGAGTGTAAGGGGGAGGTGGAACCCGAGCCGGCTTTAAACTCCCGACCGCCGCAGTAACGGGGCGTCCTGTGGCGGTTCACCAACAATCAAGCCCCGTACGTGATGAATGCGACCTATATGCTAGCAGCCCCGTTATGGAAGCTGAGCTGGAGGGCCAGAAGGTACGCTGCTTAGTTGATACTGGATCGGAGTGCACCCTGATGCCCCTGGAGTTCTTCGAGAGACACTTCGGACATATGATGGAGCCAGAGGATGGAAGTGTCATCCGGTTGATAGCTGCCAACAATGGTGCGATGGACGTACAAGGGATCGTCTGGATGCGGGTCCGGCTGTTTGGGCAAGACATTGGCAAAAAGGGGATCGTGCTGATAGACCATCCGTCCAGGAGAGGACTCGATGTGACGCTGGGCATGAACGTGCTGAGAGACCTAGATCATCACCTTTATGCAAAGGAAGGACCTAAATACTGGCAGCGGGCCACCACACACCGGCCGACTCAGAAGGTCCTACAGCAGATGGTGAGGAGCTGTAGTTTGCAGAAGAGCACCATGGCAGGGCGCTCCATTGGATACGTGAAGGTGCCGCTGAGTGCCCCAATGAAGATTCCACCGCGACAGGAAAATATTGTGATGCTTCCGGTGGGGGCTGGACGACCATTAAATGGACTAGAGGTCTTGATAGAGCCTGCCCTGCAGGGAGAAACGCAGACCCGCCCTCTGGTAGCCCGAGCACTTGCCACTGTGAAGGATGGGTGTGTGCCTATACGCTGTCTCAACGTTCTGGACAGTGAGTTGTTCGTGCCTGGGAATACCCTGCTGGCTGAAGTTCACGTGCCCGGGGGTGACATCCTTCGCCGGAAGAGCTTCACGTTGCAGCCTGATGGGAGGTCGTCTTGGACCTATGCTGTGAAGGTCCAGCAAAGGCAGCCTCCAACGGCAGAGTGGAATGGCCAAGTGATCATGTCTCTGATGGGAGTAGATCGCCGGTCTCTGACCCCGGGACAACAGAAGCTTCTGGAGGACACTCTGTGGGAATTCCAGGAGGCGTTTTCAAGACACGATGAAGACTTCGGGTGTGCTACCGCCATTGAACACGAAATCCCCACTGGCGACGCTGTGCCTATTCGGGAGCGGTATAGGCAGATTCCCCCCAAGATGTATCAGGAGGTGAAAGAAATGGTGGCTAGCATGCTGGAGAATCAAGTGATCCAGGAGAGTAAGAGCCCATGGGCTGCTCCGGTGGTCTTGGTGAGGAAGAAAGACGGAAGTCTCCGTTTCTGCGTAGATTACCGGAAACTAAATGCTAAGACCGTCCGTGATGCATACCCCCTTCCACGGATTGAGGAGTCACTATCCTCCCTCGGTCATGCCAAGTATTTCTCAACGCTTGACTTGGCCAGTGGATATTGGCAAGTGCCAGTGGCCGAGAAGGACAAGGCCAAGACAGCGTTTATCTTACCCATGGGACTCTATGAGTTTAACAGAATGCCTTTCGGTCTGTCCAATGCCCCAGGGACATTTCAGCGGTTGATGGAGCTCTGTTTGGGTGACCTAAACTTTGAGTCGGTATTGATATATTTGGATGACGTTGTAGTGTTTGGGTCCTCATTTGAAGATCATCTCGAAAAGCTGCGGCAGGTCCTAGGGCGATTGCGTGATCATGGGCTAAAAATCAAGCCCAAGAAGTGTCAACTATTCCAGCAGCGAATAGAGTACTTGGGACATGTAGTCACTCCGGAAGGGGTACAACCTGCGCCCAGCAAGGTGGAGGCCGTCCAGAAGTGGCCCCAACCAAGAACCCTGCGTGAAGTACAAGCCTTTCTAGGGTTGGCCGGTTATTACAGGAGATTCATACCCAAGTTCTCTCATCGGGCTGGCCCCCTAAATGAACTACTGAGAGGCACAGCTGGTGGACCCAAGAATCGCCCCATTGAGTGGGGGCCACGACAGCAAGAAGCCTTTGAGGGGTTAAAGAAAGCTCTGACCAGTACCCCGATCCTGGCCTATGCACAGTTTGATAAGCCATTCCTGTTGTACACCGATGGAAGTCTACATGGTCTGGGAGCTGTGCTATCTCAAGTTCAAGATGGACGTGAGAGGGTGATTGCCTATGGCAGCCAGTCCTTAAGGGAGTCAGAGCGTAACCCCGACAACTACAGCTCCTTTAAGTTGGAGCTTTTGGCACTTGTATGGGCCATGACTGAAAGATTCACAGAGTATCTGACGGGTGCAGAAGTGATTGTGATGACGGACAATAACCCTTTAGCACACTTAGAGAACGCTAAGTTAGGTGCCCTTGAGCAGAGGTGGATGTCCCGCCTTTCCAAGTATCAATACCGTATCCAGTTCCGATCAGGGAGAGAGAATGGCAACGCTGATGCCCTCTCCCGAGTCCCTGTGGGGTTGCCAACCAAGAGTGGAGAGGAAGGGCTAGAAGACAGTGAAATCCCACACCTCGGCAGAATACCGCCATTCCAGAACATAACCCATTCAAGTGGGGTGGCTTCAGGGATGCCGATGGTGCTGGGGAAGACATTGGAAGATTGGGAAAGGGTTCAAAATAGCTGTCCGGACCTATGTAAAGTAAAAGAGTGGATCCGGACTAAGATCTGGCCACGGCCGAATGAGCGGGCTAGCTTAACCCAAGAGGGTCAGAAGTTACTGAGACAGTGGGATAAGCTGGTTGTCATCCAAGGACTCCTATGTCGGACCATATACATACAGTCAGAGCTGCAGCACCGGCAACAGATTGTCATCCCGATGTCATTGGGACCAGTAGCCGCTCAGGAAGCCCATGAGAGTGGGGCCCATTTTGGGAGTGCCAAAACGTACCAATGGCTCCAACGATTTGTGTATTGTCCAGATTTGGGAAAGATGGTGACCAAGGCATGTCTTCAATGTCGGTCCTGCGGGCTGAGTAAAAGTCCCGAACAACGTGCCCCTGTACAAACTATTCAAACATCTGCCCCCCTGCAAATTCTAATGATTGATTATGTACAGATTGGGTACTCTACCTCAGGACATTCTTACTGTTTGGTTATGACGGACCATTTTACAAAGTATGCAGTAGCTGTACCCACCAGAGATCAGACGGCTGAATCCGCTGCTGAAGCGGTCTGCAAACACTTTATACAAGTGTTTGGGTGTCCACAGAAAATCCATTCAGATCAGGGGGCGTGCTTTCAGGGGGCTTTGATGAGTGAATTGTATCAACTCTATGGGATCGAACGTTCTCGCACGACCCCATATCATCCACAGGGGAACGGGGCATGCGAGCGGTTCAACCGCACCTTGATACAGATGTTGCGGACGCTAGAGGATAGTCAAAAAGCTCGGTGGCCAGAGTATCTACCTGAACTGATGTGGGCCTATAACAATAGAGTACACAACACCACTGGTTACTCTCCACACATGTTGATGTTTGGGAGGGTAGGTCAAGAGATTGAGGATCTCCACATGCCAGATCCAATGCAGCCTCCTCCAAGGAGCACTACTGCATGGGCGCAAGAACACCGTCGCCGACTGAGAGCAGTACATAAGGTTGTGGGCGAACGCATGAGACAAATAGTACACCCCAACCCAGGGCCGGTGCAGAGGGATGAGTACGCCCCAGGTGATCGTGTGATTGTCAGGGCCAAGAGGCCAATGGGAAAATTGGATGGGCGGTGGGAGGCGGTACCATATGTTGTGAAGCGAAAGGTAGACCCTGATATTCCAGTGTATGAGGTACAGCCAGTAGGGACTGGAGGACCCTCAAGGAACCTTCACCGTAACATGTTAAGACGCTGCAATTTTGAGCACTCGGTGGCCGACGAGGTGGTACAGGCTCCTAGCATTGCTACCAGGGAAACCCCCTTAGACGATGAGTGGTGGGTTGTCCCTGCCCCAGCCGATCCAGGGAACCAAGTCGAGTCTAGTTTGCCGCCCAGGGAGGGAGTTGTACAACCTGCAGAACAGCCATCATTGGGTGTGCCGGGTGCCCCTGATTCTGTGACTCTGCGTAGGACAGCCAGGTCCAATGCCGGGGTACCCCCACAGCGCTATGCACAAGATGAGTTTATATGGGAAAGGTTGCCAGGGACGTCAACCTCTAGTGGGGTGGCATGTAAGAGGGTGAAACAGCCCCTGTGTAGTGAATGTGCAATGTGTAATTGAGTTGGTGTTTTCATAACCTGACATTTTGTTGTTTGACCACAAGAGGTCGCTGTTGCAAGATAACAGGTAAAAGGAAAAAGGCTGCATGCCCCTGGAAGATTGATGTGGAGACCCTGATCGTTGGAGGAAGGTTCTAGGAGCCATTTTGAGTCAGAGTGTGCTGGACTCTAGAGAAGAGAGAGCTGTGGAGACATCACTGTGCAGAGAGGGTCCTTGGAGGGAGAAGCCACAGCAAGAATAGCTGAGGATTTGAGACTTTCAGAGTCTGTCCAGACACCATCCTAAGGAGAAGATTACTGTCAGAGACTTGGCTGAGAAGTGAGACTGCCAGTGAGACCGCATGCTGTCCGAGGAGCTCCTCTTCACCCGGATGCTAACAGAGACTAAAAGGTACCCAACAGAAGTAAGCGTGCACGCACCACACTGCAAGTTTTGCACCATATTGCTGGGACTGAGTAAAAAGCCTGTAGTTAGTTAGTTAGGTATAATCATCACCCCAGGCTGCAATACTGGTGAACTATCTACCTGTCTGGTAAAAGGACTAAGTCACAGAGGATTTCTACAGAGTTATATCTCCCAGAGAGGGACTTGTAAGGAAGTCTGGGAGCAACATTTAGTTTAACTTTACACTGTTTGGCTTGCAAACTAACTAACCATTATACTTGCTTAGTTGTACTTGGTTTGGGGGGAATTTAGTAGTATTGTGATAAGATTGTAAACCCTGGTGTTACACCGCCGGATGCCTGTGTCACACACACTGAATTGTTCCTGTGTAATAGGGTAATAACAGGTAACAGGCAGCTGCATAGGCGCAGCTTGCAGGTAGGTAAAAGCTTGGAGTATATTGAAGGCCACACTAGTGGGCACCGTGCTGTATAACACCAGGGTCCCAGCCTCTAGGCTGTGTAAATGTAATACCTGGGAGTGTTCTTTTGGACAAAAGAGGTTATCTAAACTAAGTAAAGTCTTATCTTGGTTAAATTGAATTGGACTCACTTCCTTTGTTCATGACTTCGCTGTATCCTGGGGAGCCCACCTCGGTACACGGCTTACAACCTGGCAGTCCCAATCGTAGTATTCAGTGGTGAACTGGGGTCCACTGATGTTATAGGGGAAAGCTGAAGAAATCAGGGATCCCAGGAAAAGAAGACTGGAGATCCCAGGAGAGGTGAAGGAAGCTGAGTATGACTGCTTATTATTTTGAGTGAAGACCCTACAGTATTATAATGATTCATGGATGGCAAACCTAAAAAACTTTGGGTTTCACCAAACCCAGAATTTTTTGAAAATTGGTAAAGAATACCCAGGAAGCTTTTTACAAACCGTTTCGTCAAGGTGATCAGCTGATATTGGGCCATCTTCCATCTACGTCACCTTACAGGACCCTTCACATTTCCTTCCGCTATGCAGCTGAACTTTTCCTTGTCTCAGTACACGGTCGCATTGAATTTACAGTTAAGGGTTTACTATCTGGCGGTAGCCTTTATTTTATCGCTAGTTGGCGTTTTCTCTCTTTTAGTGCTTAGAACTTTGATGTATTTTATTTCCACAAACCTACATAGAAAATGCCATCCTTACAAGTCCTAAATCTGATAAAAGGCAAAGCACATTTATTTCCCTTCCCGAAACCTTGAAACACTGTCATGTACGGCAGTCACTAAAACAAATAATGTATTACAGAATATACAAAGACGTCCAGATCCAATCAATTCCCCCGGCCCAGATAACCTCTGCAGGCCCGAGAGTCTACCGCCTGACGTATGTAGATGCACCGGCTCCAGAATTATGCAAATCACCAAAAAATATGAAAAATGTTGATTTATGACTTTCCTATTTGAATACCTAAACCTGGATATATACCAAGGTAGGTCCCTAGTTGTAAAAAAGCAAATAAAAATGTAAATTTCCAAACCAAAAAATGCTAAAATTGCAGAAATATTATGTATTATATACAGATGTGTCCACCTTAATTTTAGTTTAGAATTTGGTTAAGGACTCCAATTTCTTGTGAAACCAATTCAATACAAAATCATGACCTGCGAGTAAAACTATTGACAGGCTGTAATTCACAACACAATCACTTGGTGGCCACATATACAGTATGCAGGTAGAATAGATATCTCATGACACAGTGTCAAAAAAGTGTGCAAATATGGTCATATGACGCAGATACCATAGTGCTTGATCGTGGGCTCACTGATATGTACACACTTAAGAACTGTAAAGCGACACTCAGGATTTTTTTAGCTATACATAGTAGTTATTATTGTGGATTCAAAATATGTTATTACTGATGCTGTCACCCATGTGTAGCACTTGTACCCATATCTAGTACCTGTACCCATGTCTAGTACCTGTACCCATGTCTAATACCTGTACCCATATCTAGTACCTGTACCCATGTATAATACCTGTACCTATATCTAGTATCTATACCCATGCCTAATACCTGTGTCCACAGCTAGCACCTGTACCCATGTCTAATACCTGTACCCATATCTAGTACCTGTACCCATGTCTAATACCTGTACCCATATCTAGTACCTGTACCCATGTCTAATACCTGTACCCATATCTAGTACCTGTACCCATGTTTAATACCTGTACCTATATCTAGTGTCTATACCCATATCTGATACCTGTACCTAAATCTAGTACCTGTACCCATGTATAATATCTGTACCTACATCTAGTACCTGTACCCATGTCTAATACCTGTACCTATATCTAGTACCTGTACCCATGTCTAATACCTGTACCTACAGTCCTATGAAAAAGTTTGGGCACCCCTATTAATCTTAATCATTTTTAGTTCTAAATATTTTGGTATTTGCAACAGCCATTTCAGTTTGATATATCTAATAACTGATGGACACAGTAATATTTCAGGATTGAAATGAGGTTTATTGTACTAACAGAAAATGCGCAATATGCATTAAACCAAAATTTGACCGGTGCAAAAGTATGGGCACCTCAACAGAAAAGTGACATTAATATTTAGTAGATCCTCCTTTTGCAAAGATAACAGCCTCTAGTCGCTTCCTGTAGCTTTTAATCAGTTCCTGGATCCTGGATAAAGGTATTTTGGACAAACAATTCAAGTTCAGTTAAGTTAGATGGTCGCCGAGCATGGACAGCCCGCTTCAAATCATCCCACAGATGTTCAATGATATTCAGGTCTGGGGACTGGGATGGCCATTCCAGAACATTGTAATTGTTCCTCTGCATGAATGCCGGAGGATTTGGAGCGGTGTTTTGGATCATTGTCTTGCTGAAATATCCATCCCCGGCGTAACTTCAACTTCGTCACTGATTCTTGAACATTATTCTCAAGAATCTGCTGATACTGAGTGGAATCCATGCCACCCTCAACTTTAACAAGATTCCCGATGCCGGCATTGGCCACACAGCCCCAAAGCATGATGGAACCTCCACCAAATTTTACAGTGGGTAGCAAGTGTTTTTCTTGGAATGCTGTTTCTTTTTGGACGCCATGCATAACGCCTTTTTTTATAACCAAACAACTCAATTTTTGTTTCCAAAATGAAGCTGCCTTGTCCAAATGTGCTTTTTCATACCTCAGGCAACTCTATTTGTGGCGTACGTGCAGAAACGGCTTCTTTCTCATCACTCTCCCATACAGCTTCTATTTGTGCAAAGTGCGCTGTATAGTTGACCGATGCACAGTGACACCATCTGCAGCAAGATGATGCTGCAGCTCTTTGGAGGTGGTCTGTGGATTGTCCTTGACTGTTCTCACCATTCTTCTTCTCTGCCTTTCTGATATTTTTCTTGGCCTGCCACTTCTGGGCTTAACAAGAACTGTCCCTGTGGTCTTCCATTTCCTTACTATGTTCCTCACAGTGGAAACTGACAGGTTAAATCTCTGAGACAACGTTTTGTATCCTTCCCCTGAACAACTATGTTGAACAATCTTTGTTTTCAGATCATTTGAGAGTTGTTTTGAGTAGCCCATGATGCCACTCTTCAGAGGAGATTCAAATAGGAGATCAACTTGCAATTGGCCACCTTAAATACCTTTTCTTATGATTGGATACACCTGGCTATGAAGTTCAAAGCTCACTGAGGTTACAAAACCAATTTTGTGCTTCAGTAAGTCAGTAAAAAGTAGTTAGGAGAATTCAAATCAATAAAATGATAAGGGTGCCCATACTTTTGCACCGGTCAAATTTTGGTTTAATGCATATTGCACATTTTCTGTTAGTACAATAAACCTCATTTCAATCCTGAAATATTACTGTGTCCATCAGTTATTAGATATATCAAACTGAAATGGCTGTTGCAAACACCAAAATATTTAGAACAAAAAATGATTAAGATTAATAGGGGTGCCCAAACTTTTTCAGGTATTAGACATGGGTACAGGTACTAGATATAGGTACAGGTATTAGACATGGGTACAGGTACTAGATGTAGGTACAGATATTATACATGGGTACAGGTACTAGATTTAGGTACAGGTATCAGATATGGGTAGAGATACTAGATGTAGGTACAGGTACTAGCTGTGGACACAGGTATTAGGCATGGGTACCCATGTCTAATACCTGTACCTATATCTAGTATCCCTACCCATATCTGATACCTGTACCTACATCTAATACCTGTACCCATGTCTTATATCTGTACCTACGTCTATTACCTGTACCCATGCCTAATACCTGTACCTATATCTAGTACTTGTACCCATATCTAATACCTTTACCTACATCTAGTATTTGTACCCATGTCTAATACCGGGTACCTGCATCTAGTATCTGTGCCCATGTCTAATACCTGTACCTATATCTAGTACCTGCGCCCATGTCTAATACCTGTACCCATGTCTAATAACTGTACCTATATCTAGCACCTGTAAACATGACTAATACCTGTACCTATATCTAGTACCTGTACCCATGTCTAATACCTGTACCTATATCTAGTACCTGTACCCATGTCTAATACCTGTACCTATATCTAGTATCTCTACCCATATCTGATACCTGTACCTAAATCTAGTACCTGTACCCATGTATAATACCTGTACCTACATCTAGTATTTGTACCCATGCCTAGTACCTGTACCTACATCTAGTATTTGTACCGATGTCTAATACCTGTACCCGTAGCCCATAGTACCCGTAACCATGTCTAGTCAAAGGACCCTTTTAACATGTGGGGATTGTCTAAGGCAGTGAACCCCTTTAAAGATGACCTTTTACCACCTCCACCCACTTTTCACATCCTTCAATAGGGGCCCACTGTTGCAGTTGTAATATCCCCTCTAGTTAGTTAGTTCAGCACACAATATGCTAATTAAGCTCTCTACTGTCAGGTGGGCGGTCCCAATCTGGAGCAGACAGGCACAGCCTGCCCACTTGACAGTAGAGAGCATAACTGTGCTGAAGCTAATAGAAATGCAGGTGACTCCAACAACCCCTTGGAGATATTTCACAGTACCCTTCAAATTTGTGTCTTCTACTGGACCATTACTGTTAGGCTGGGTTCACACGGAGTATTGTGGCTCGTCATTTGGTACGTACACGCCGCGGGACCTTTTGCGGGCCGTATACGCTCCCATTGTTTTCAATGGGAGCCGGTACCGTACAAAGCCGCCGCCGCAAAATCACGGCTGCAAAATAGCGCCACGTGTACGGTACCGGCTTCCATTGAAAACAATGAACCCAGCCTTAGAGCGTGGACCCACCAGAGGATCCTCAGGTGCCCTAGTGGTTCAGTCTGACACTGACCATGAATAGGACATGACAACTGATGGCCCGTAAAGAATTTTTAGATACTTTCTATTAGGTCAGAATAGAGTAGGACGCAATGTCTAGTGTGAACACCGCTGACGCACCACCCAACGCCTGAAGAGTCTGATCCGGTCTACATTATCCACACTGTTGGTATCCAGATTCTAATTGGTTTCTATGAGTCTTGGAAGGATTTATTTCCACATTGTAACAAGTGGGCACCTCTTATGTCGCCTGATGAATGGCACCGTCTATGTTTCCAGCTCATCTACGATCCAGAGACGTCAAAAGAAATGTGCAATGTCATGGTAACGCAACCTACGGGATTCAGCGTCTCCATGTTGCCACTCGATAAATGAAGTATTGTTTCCTATTTTCTTCTATGATTCCCAGTAAAAGACGGTCACACATTGATCTAAGACGTTATTAGCGCAGAGCCCGGAGGCAGAGAGAAATGTAATTAATATCGGGAAGTTTGGCCTCCTCGAGAGGAGATGTCAGGCTTAGTATAGTCACTATGGGAGAAGCAGCGGGAAGACGGAGATGAGATGTAGGTAAGTTGTAATACAGTATGAGGCTGTCTCCGAGTATTTATTGGCAGGAAATTATAGAATAATAATCACGTCGGAGTATGGTGCTCATCGGGGACTGTCTAGCTTGACAGATCACATACGTGATAAGACATACGCTCGCTTATTCCCCCTCCGGCAATATAGAGAGTATATGAGAGTGCACACTCTATGACGATACTTGACTGTCACTAGAAGGTGGGAGACATTGCACCTAATTGGATTTTTTCACGAACACGATTTTTTTTTTCCCTTCTGTGTCCGTCTACGTGAAAGATGAAGGAAATGATCGGATATTTTACAAGACAACGATACACTACAATGATACGCCGTCTTTCTGTAATTCTTCAATTTTATACAGTAGATCAATATCTGGATAAAAATGAGACTATTTACAATGAAACGCAAAACCTCTGTCATAGCAGCGCATCGTCAGGGCGGCGGAGTTGGAGTTGCAGAGTCGGAGGTCCAAATGGAAGACTTGAATGGCGCAGGAAAACCTTCTTTTATAGGAGACCATGGCTAGGTCATCTTGCCAATTTTGGCAAAAATTTGATTATTTTAAATTTTTGGTTTATGGGTGATTTTCAAATTTAAACTTACCGTAACAGCCCAACTCCTTTGAGGGCTCGTTCACACGGGGCAAGAGGGGGCGGATTCTGACGCCGAATCCAGCTCAGAATCCGACCCCTCACAATAGAGGTCTATGTAGACCGCTAGATTTCTTTTTTACGTGATTGATATGTTCCGGCTCACGGAAAAAAGAAACAAGCTTCCCTTTATTCAGGTGGACGCCACGGCTGATTCAGCCTCAGTGTCCGCCTTGCGGCAGCACCCTCTGGACTAGGCCCAAATGAATATTTGAGCCTACTCCGGAGGCGGAAGCCGTGACTGTCAGAAGCCGTGACAGTCGTGGCAGGCACAATTTGGTCCAATTGTGATGTGGCTTCCCGCATCAGAATCAGGACCAAAATGCGTGGGACTTATCCCCAAAAGATAAGTCCCCAAAAGAGCAAAACGTAGCATAACAAGATCAGCTAAGGCGCCGATAGGGCCAGTACGTAGGTAACCAGCCATGGCGTACCACGGACTGGCACAGTCAGTAAAAATCAGCAAGGTCGAATTGACCCAAGGGAGAAGCGTAAGGGAGGAAAAGAACAAAAAACACAGAAGAGACAAGTCAGGGGGAGACGAGACATGGAAGAAACAACGAGGAACGGAGGATGGGCTGCAAGGGAAGGGGAGAAATCAGGGCCCAGGATGCCAGAGGAGGGAGGCCAGAAACACGAAAAGCCCAACTCCTTTAATCTATTGTGAGTGAGGGTCTAGCCATATGCGCCCACCTAAGGCTATACTTATAGAAGGTGGTGGCTTCCACCATCTTACGCTAGATTCACACTAAAGTTTGGGTTTCCTTCATTTGGGTTCGCATGGGACCTGAAAGATGGAGACCCTATCTGCTTAAAAAGCGATTACGTGCAGGAATCCGTGGACCCTCAATGGCACTCGATCGAGTACGAGTATTTCGAATACCGTAGTATTCGATCGAATACCTACTCGATCGAATACTACTCGCTCATCTCTAATGATTAGTTCTCTCCATCGGTGTGACCAAGAGAAGAGAATAATGACTGCAAGAAACAGATCGAAACGGCTGTCCTTGGATGAGAAGACTGTATCTGATATAATCCCAACATCATTGCAAACAAAGGCCTCTGAGAAGGTCGGCATGATGTTAAAGGGAGCGCCCTCTATAGGTTTGCTTGACTGAGACTCTGTCTTCCTAAATTACATCATGGAAGATAGACTTGCACATTCTCAGTCAGCGCCCTCTATTGGTGTGCATACTTGAGGCACTGGCATCCTAATTACATCATGGAAGTCAGATTTGCATATTCTTCCCATGCAAGAAAGACGTAAACTTGAGACGTAGAGGTGGAGAATCTTGCCACGATATGACTCTATATAAGCACCATCGTTTCTCTCCTATAAACCACCCTACAAAGTCTTTGCTGCCGTCTCCTTATCTGCCGAGCACTCCCTTCCTCCACCATGACCTTCCATTTATCTACGATCACGGTAATGTCACTTCTTCAGGTACACATTAGTGATGCCGCGTTTACTGCCTCGTATAGTGGGCTCGATGTAGTGGGACTCAGTTGGGTTGTCTGCGCCCTATAACCAATTTCTAATGTATATTAAAATTTATCGTTTGAGGAATAGATTGTTATTTTCTTTTTTATGGCGGCCTCTTCGATGTAATGATTTTTTGCTGCTAATTCTGGGTAGTGGCATAGATAGGAGAAATCTCATCATGATCGGCAGTAAAGCGATAAGTGAAAACATTTAACATTTGGAAATGTCAGTTGAATCGGGAATCACACAAGGTGACAGGAATATATGAGCCTGATAAATGGACCAGAAGTTTCTTCACACTTAAAGGGGTGGTCCATGTGCCATGTCGGGCTACAGGAAGCTGACTCCGCTTTGTGAAGTAAAAATCTGGCGGTGTCAGAAGTGTATGGCAAGACGGAAGTAAAGATGGCTATACGACAGAACAGAAGGGAACAAGTTTATTGGCTAGATACTAAGGAGGTGTTAAAGAAGTGAGTTTTTACAACCTCCTTGTGGATAGAGATAAGTAGGGTTGAACGATCGGGATCGGAAAAAAACGGATCCCGATCGGCGATTGAGCAAATTTTACGATGATGATTGGGATCAGCTGGAAAATGATCGGAAATCGGATTTTGAAATCTCGACCCTAAAAGTGACTTTTCCCATAGAGAAGCATTGACTAGGGCTGAGCGATTGGGATCGGGAAAGATCGGATACCGATCGGCGATCGAGCAAATTTCACGATCGGCGATCAGCTGAAAAATGATTGGAAATCAGATTTTGAAATTGATCCTGAAATCTCAAGATTGGCTCAACCCTAGAGATAAGCAAACTGTTTGGGCACGAATCAAATTAGAATTTCCCAAAAGATTCAGATTTCGACAAATATGAAAATTTAGGCATTTGTCCCCCATGAATTTCTTAACATGGTAACCGCCATTTTACAGATCATGCTGCACTGTCTGCCAAAAAGTGATATGGAGGACTTTTCCTTTGCCAGTTTTAGTTCTATAGTGATGGGCACCCAATGGACCCCAATATAGTCAATGGGGTCTGCTGGAGTCTGTTACCAATGTTTTAGTGGTCCACTTCTTGGGTGTTTGGATCCATCTGCGGGGGCTCAATCAACTGAGAGAGGGTGAATCTAACATAGTTATATAGTAGATGAGGTTGGATGAAGACCTCAGTCCATCAAGTCCAACCTATAACCCTACAATCCCTACAGTGTTGATCCAGGGGAAGGCAAAAGACCCCATGAGGCTCATGCCAATTGCCCCACTTCAGGGAAAAAAATCATTCCCAACTCATATCTGGCAGTCAGTATAAAAACCCTGGATCAACGTGTCCTTAAAATCTAACCTGTTATACTTTTCTCTTCCAGGAAGGCATAAGACGGATCACATTTTGAGCTTCCCCAAAATGCCCACCCACAGGTCCTTAAGAAATGTAAATTTAGTATCCCTAGTTGTCCTGTTATAATGCCGTCTGTGGCTGCATTAAAAATAAAAAAGCTTTATACTTACCTAGAAGTGAGTCTTATCGGACTCCTCTCTGGTGCTCCAAGTGTTTGTGCAGTTCTCCAGTGAGGCTGCAGATAAACACCTTGACTTCATTGCGCATGCGCCAGAGGTCTGCGCATGCATACTGAAGTCAAGGTGAACTCCACTGACTTCAAAGAAGGAGCAGCAGAGGGACTATAAAGTTTTTTTTTTTACTTTTAATTTGGCAGATTGCATTATAACAGGACAATTTAGGATACTAAACCCACGGACCCTAAGAATCTGTGGGTGGTTTAGTGTCCCAAATCGCCTTGTCAGGTTCCCTTTAAGCCAATTTGAAAACTTCATTCTGATTTCGTATTCACGTCTTCCTTTCGGCTACAAAAAAAAAAAAGTCTAAATGTAAATGTAAAGTTGGTAGAAGTTGCCCGGACTTATTAAAGCGCGCCGTGCGTGGAGAGGACTTGCCAGTGGTTAATGAATTAAACCTTCATCTTTCTCGTACATGGAGACGCGGCTTATATACAAATCCTGACAGTTAGATGAATTGAGATTCGCGATTTCTGCCTCTGATCTCTAACAGAGCATCCAAGCAGTGAATCCAATTTCTTACATTCTTGTAGAAATGTTTTTCATAAAGCCCATGCAGATGTGAATTCTGATTACAAATTGCTGCTTCTTCTCCCCACCGCGGCAAGGGAAGAAAAACGGATCGGCCTTCTGTTTATAGAAATTATGTAAATCGCACGTCTTTACGGGATTGGGTGAATCCATTACACTGAGCCTCGGAAATGCGGCGACTCCTTTGCCATAAGTTTCTGACTTAAGTAGGATTGATACAATCCGGGTAGAAAATACTATAATGGATTGACATGAATTTATCATATCTTATCAAAGCTTATTCTTTGTTTTGGAGAGAGGTAAAGCTCGACCCCTGGTACATGTAGAATCCAAAAAACATCCATTGATGTCATTTGTTTGAGCATTTAATCCCATAATGTACTTTTATTTAGACTGACAGGTTGATATAGTCATGTACCTATCTATGTGGGGGGTAGGATGTAAAATTTTAAAAAATAAAGAGATGCTTACCTACTTATGGTCCTCCATTCAGTTGGCTCATCCCTGGTTCCTCCTGGTGCCCACACTGACGCTGATGTATCAGCAGTGACGTCCTTGAAGCCTATGACTGGCCGCAACGGTCACTGAACGCTTGTACTTCCTGCCCTACCAGAGGAATTGGGGGCCAAACCACCTGAATGGATGACTGGGATAGGTGAGTATAACTTTTTTCAAATTTGAACCCACCCCAGTTCTTCCCAAGCTTTTCCAGTTAGGCCGTGTCCACACGTCCATGCAGTTTGAGGAGTGTTCTGATGCTCTGTTCCAGTTTTGAGAACATGGAATGTAGCCAAACAGAGCCCCCCATTGGAATGAATGTAATACAGAAGGCAATCAGATTGTATTGTAGGTTGGTTCAAAAATTGGGCCCCCATTGGCCTGCACACTTGGTTGTATGCACAAGGCCTTATCTTGGAAAACCTCTATACCATATTTTGTATATAGTGTGATATAGCTCTAAATTTCTTGCACAGCCATAGAGTTACATGCTAAAATTCTGGCTGAAGAATCCAAGAAGTCACAACCAAATCCAAATCAGAAGCCAAGGGGGTTATCCGGAACAACAAGCCGAAATCAAAACCAAGAGATCAGCAGTAAAGAGGGCTTTTCAGTAGAGTAAGGCGGTGTTCATACTTCCATTGGATGTCCGTTTTGATAGGGTCCGTTGAAAAAAAAAAAGGACACATTAAGGAGGGTTCAGGCCTGAGCTCTTCCGCCCCGCGAAACTGGACAGGAGATGGAAATCCGGCGGTCAGCTTCAAACCCATTCACATGGGTTTGCAAAGGTGACCGCCCGTGTGCGTTTTCTGCCTGTTTGCGGGGAAACCGTTTTTTTTTTAACTGGACACAAAGTCCTGCATGTCCAGAATTTTAGCGTTTAACTCTATGGCTGTGCAAGGAATTTACAGCTCTATCACACTATATATAAAATATAATATAGAGGTTTTCCAGGATAAGGCCTTGGGCAGCCATATTTGAATTACTGTATATACTTGAGTATAAGCCGAATTTTTCAGCACAGGTTTTTGTGCTGAAAAAGCCCCCCCTTGGCTTATACTTGAGTCAGCAAAAAAAAATAAAAAATGTTTTATTCTTTTTTTAGGAGGGGGGGGGGGGTGTCTATGACCAGTCGCAATATGAATGTATAGGATCTCCCATAAAGTAGTGAGGGGAAAAAAGAATGTTTCACTGAGGGGGGATTGACTAATCCACCAAAGGAATATTTTGATTAAAACTTCGCTTTTATTAAACCTTAATAAAATTTGACACACAAAAAACAAAACAAAAATGTGTCCCACTAAATGTGCAGACCCCTGATGAATCTCTTGTATTGGAGAAGAAACGCGTAGGGTCATTAAATAGTTAATGGTGTAGCACCCACACACGGGTAGTCTGAATAGAGACGCAGCCAGTGGTACCTCCCTTCTCCGTTGGTGTGACATTAGGTCAGTATCCTCGGAGGGGTGGGGGAGCATTCCACTGAGCTTACAACATTGCGTCTCATTCTGGCTTTAAACCGGTGAGTTTCAGGTGCGCATCAAATGTTGGTTAAGGGAGATAGAGAAAGTTTTACTGCAGGGTGAATCAGAAGCAGTACTAAATCTCCCTTCCTCACAGAAGTGTTTGTCTTTTTAAACAGTGAGTTAGGGTGTGGGACACATTTTTGTTTTGTTTTTTGTGTGTCAAATTTTATTAAGGTTTAATAAAAGCGAAGTTTTAATCAAAATATTCCTTTGGTGGATTAGTCAGTCCCCCCTCAGTGAAACATTGTTAATAAGGAATAAAACATCCTATTTTTCGGTGAACAGAGGGGAAAAAAGAAGCTTTAAAAAAAATAAAAATAAAAGTTGTAAATCCCTCCTTTCCCTAGAATACATACAAAAGTAGAGAATGACTGTGACACACATACACATTAGGTATCCCTGTGTCTGACAGTGCCCAGTCTACTGAATATAGGGGATCTGCAGGGCTCCTGTTCTGTCAAGAAGGGGTTAATAGGAGCACTGCAGATACCCTATAGTCAGCCAGGCTAAATTCCACATGGGGGGGAAAAAACCTCAGTCCTCAAGCTCAGGGAAGGGGCAGACAGACAACCAAAACACCCCCTCCCCTCCCTCCCCAGCACCTACTGCACCCAAAAACTCTGACCATTTTAATTTTTGAAATTTTCCAGTAGCTGCTGCATTTCCCCCCCCCTCGGCTTATACTCGAGTCAATAAGTTTTCCCAGTTTTTTGTGGTAAAATTAGGGGCCTCGGCTCATATTCGGGTCGGCTTATACTATAGTATAGTATATAGTATATATGGTATATGGTTTTTAGTTATTAATGCTAATGAAGCTCACAGAACACAGGAGGCGTTCCCCCTGTACTCCGAGCACAGCAGCGTCATACCCTCACAGGCCTTCATTCTATCTCCTAAACCTTTCCTGCACGCTCCCTTCTACGTAGATCAGTTGACGTCAGTGATCTGAAAGATGATCGCTCGTACACTAAAAACCCCATAGACTGACTCCGAAATCTGTGGCGGAGTCTCCTATGGACACTTCAACGCAGATGTGAACCTAGTCATTTTTATGTTCACAAACTCATTCTACAATAGGTACATAAGTGCAGCCAACCAGCTGAGGAACATCCTCGAATTAAGCCGGCACTTAGTGGCACCATTGGTCAAGGATATAGCAAGGCTTTCCGACACTCGGGGCAAAGAATCTGAAGGCTATTGTATCTCTATTAGTTTCCAGGACCAGAGTGCAGTGGTTTGTTGGTCCCATTGGTACATAGCACCCGGGGTACGCTTCTCATCACCCCCTTCTTACACCCCTCCTATGACTGACCATAATGCCCATCAGACTGGAGAGTAATAAGTCGATTATTCAGGATATTTCTGCCAACCTGCAGCTATTTTGTACGTGAACCATTAAGGCTGCGATGACTTGGATGAGAACCAATAAAATGTAATAAATGTGTAAGGTCTTAAAGGAAATCATTCAGGATATTTTTGCATAATAACATTTAAACATAAAAACAGCCGAAGGTGCTCTGAGGACTTCATGAAGATGGAGGAATGACCATCATTTTCAGTATTCTCGCTGTTTAATTATGTCATCTTTGGCCCGGCTGCCTCTTATATACTCTGCAGCCATTGATAAGCGTCTGAGAACACAAGAGCGGTCATCTACAGAAGCCTGGAGATCCTGACTTATTATGGTCGCACTTGGAGACTTGTGGCCCTCCATTTCATTCATAGTACTGGTCTTTACGCATCGGTACAGGAGGGTCCAGGAATAGCTGCAACCTTTGCACCCTGGGGTAATAATGTCAAAAAATCTTTACCAGCACCACCTTATTTTTTGGATTTTTCTTGCTCAGTGCCAGTCACTCCTTCCTCTATGTAGGTACTAAAAAATGTCCTCCTTTACTCCCCACCTCCTAACCCTTCACTTCGATTGTCTGCCCAGTGCTTGGTTGTGAACATCACAGGGGTTAATGGGGTCAGGCTCAGTGGTCACCCTGGCTATATGACATTACTTTTGCAGAAATCCCCTTTAAGCTGGACTTTGCCTATTAATAATGTTGTCACCATAGTTGACAACAAATTCCTAGAACATTTTAGTCCCACTCTTGGACATGTCCAAGATCCATCCAGGAACTCCAACAAACCTCCTACGTTGTGAGTTTGAGGGTAGGCTTCACTTTTACTCACCTCTTCCTGATCCTGCAGTGTCAGGTCTGGTCTTTGGTTTACAGGTCAGCAATTTGTGTTAGTTTACAGCTATAGCCAGTCACAGGCCTCAGTGGTGACCCTTCGTAGACAGTATGTGACCACTGTGGAGACGTCACCACTGGGGCCTGTGATTGGCTGTAGCCATAACCTAGCGCAAACAGCTGTGGAGCCTGTAAACAGAAGACCGGACCTGCCACCGCTGGAAATGAAGGATCAGGAAGAGATGAGTAACTTTTTTAAATCTTCTTGGCCCCTTCAGCATCAATGCTAAACTTTAAAGGGATTCTATCATTAGAATCCCGTTTTAAGTTAAACCTACGTAGGAATAGCCTTAAGAAAGGGTATTCTCCCCCTAACTGTAGATGTCTTCTCTGCACCGCCGTTCCTTAGATATCCTAGTTTTCATCCATATGCTAATTAGCTTTCTCGCAGCACTGGGGGCGGTCTCGAGCACTCAAACAGCACTGGGGGTGTCCCCTGTGCTGCGAGAAAACTATCCAGTGCCGCCTTCTTCTGTTCGCCACCTCCGCCTCTTCTTTCCTGTTCGGCCATAGGAAAATGGCTGACTGCGCATGTCCGTCGGCCATTTTCCTGAGGCCTCTCCCAATCGGCCACAGGAAAATGGTGACACATGCGCAGTCGCCGCTTTTTGAAGAAGATGTGATGGGACAAGGAAGGAGAGGCGAAAGAAGCGAACAAGAATGAGGCGGTGCTGGATAGTTTTCTCACAGCACTGGGGACGCCCCCAGTGCTGTTTGAGTGCTGGTGATTGCCCCAATACTGCAAGAAAACTAATTAGCATATGAACGAAAACCGGGATATCTAAGGAACGGTGGCGCGGAGAAGACATCTAAAGGTAGGGGAAGGATAGCCTTTCTTAAGGCTATTCCGACATGGGTCTAGCTTAAAACGAGATTCTAATAATATGTTGCGCATTCCCTTTAATTTTGCCTAAACTCCACCCCTTTCCCTTTATACCTATAGAGAAACCGCTGGTGTTTCAGTAGGCATAAATTATTTAGGAACATCACAGGGATTAATGTGTTCCATCACAACTGGCGACTTTAGGAGACAGGAGTTGGGCGGAATCTGTCCTCAAATCCTCTCCAAATTCCTCCATATGAACTTATACTATATATGGTATCGCCATAATCGTAACGACCCTCCAGACAAGGTCACCATATCACTTTTTAATGCCATAAAACAAAATGCAAAAAATAATGAAAGAATTTTGAGTTCTTCACCCCAAAAAGTTAATCAAAATGGTGCCATATGAAAGTACAACTCATCACGCAAAAAATAAGCCCTCACTTAGCTATGTCGAGAGAAAAATAAAAAGTGAGGAATTTTGGAAAAAAAAAATATGAAAAAAGTCGCTGGGCATTGACGTACAAATTACCCTGCGTCCCTAAGGGGTTAAACAACGCCGCTTTGACACGCTGTGCCCCGCTACATCTGTATTATTATACTAAAAATGGGATAAGTAGTCGCTGCCACATCAAACGTCTCGCAAGTCACATCTATCCCCCATTCATATGCAGATTCCTGGTGACAGCGGCGGATTAAGATGACATTAGATGAAAATGATTTACAAATGTGATAATTAAGTCACGAAAATCACTAAAAATCTGGAGTGAAGGTAAAATCCTGCAATTAGACACGTAAGAAATGTCAGTGTTAACCGCATGGCTCGCACCTACCAGCCAAGGATTCGCACAACTTATTTGGAAGCCGCGAGTTAAATTCAGTAAGTGTATAAATAAATTCAGGATGAGAGGACTCGACGATCATAATTATGTCTTATGGATTGAAGTCAATGGAAGGGATTAATTGTGACACGTGCGGTAAGTGCTAATGAGACGTCAATGACATATTTGTAAATGGAACATTCAGAACGCGATAAGGAAACGCACATAAATACAGCGCCGCGAATGGAGCGCTTGGCTTTCATTAATCTCTATTATATATAATAAGGATGTTAGTGTAACCTTCATGTGCCGGCTGAAAGGAAGAAAATCACCTTTGTTCTTGAATACAGCTTTGAACATGAGGAAGCTTAAAGGGGATGCCCGTTACATATCAGACAAGTGGGGTTATTTAAAGGGTAAAGTTGGAATATCTGTAGGATCTTCCTGGGTAGTCTGACTGTATGAGGTTAGGATCACACTTGCCGATGGGTTCTCCATCTTTTGAGTCCACCCAAATGAAGGAGAGCCCGTCCGCTAAAACAAGAGGTTACCGGCAGACCCCATAGATTTTAATGGGGTCTGACGAGTGCCCGTTGGGCTTCCGCCATATTCATACTGAAACCCTGCAGGACTTTTCTCTTTGCTGATGTTTGAGGGATTCTGAAGCCAAGACTCCGACTAGCCTAAGCCTTCATACAGGTTGTCCTATCAGTTTTTCTACAGCTATATTCCTATTACGGCTGCAGCACATTTTACATTTGTCTATGAGACTGTGGGAGTGTATAATAAGGAGCCGTCTGCCCCCCTCCCCTATCCATTATTACTAGTGGTTTCTTTACATGTAATTTTGCCAGGAGTAACTGTACAACAGCAAACAAATAGCAGAGAAAAGCCCAGGTGAGCATAACAGAGGAGATCCATGGACACTGAACTGCAAATATAGGGCAAATACATGCAGGCATAAAGCAGCTAAAGAGATCACTGACACAGGAAACGTGCAATCTATTAGCACAATCAGGATAGATGCTTGCTGTCTGTGAATAATATCCCATCTGTAATCACACAAAAAGTCAGAAGAAGATACCAGTACATAGAAGCCCTTTCGTGCATTGGCCCACCAACACCACCAATGTCTCCGAAGACTATCGGGAGATCCTGGCCCTTCGCCCTTCTGCTTAATGCAGATTTATAGCTTATCGCAGATTTCCTACACACTAATTTGCTCTTTATAAGCAGTGTTAAATATTTATGAATGCCGTTTGATGCCCATCTATCATCGGGTGCGCGTATCGGCACAATGTCATCCAAAATCTATAGAAAGAAAGAGCACTTTCTAGAAATGAATCTTTTGTAAGTCAACAAATGAATCAGGCGGCTCTCTAAGTCCAATTATTGACTGCGGTGATATACAACAGGGATGTGATACGGGGCTGTAAACCATTACCAAGTATCCCGACTGAGTGAGACATACAAGGATCGCCCTGTATATAGCAGTGGGACACCGGGACAGCTCTGCTACACCGGAGGTCTATGGGTAAGAAAAGACATATGTCCATCAAGCTCCGGCGAGAGAGGATATGGGTGACATCAATGAAGGGCTAGATCTTATAGTCGCGTGATATACAGTCCATAGTCATGTGATATACAGTCCATGGTCATATGCTATACAGTCCATGGTCATGTGATATACAGTGTATGGTCATATGATGTACAGTCCATGGTCATGTAATATACAGTCCATGGCCATATGCTATACAGTCCATGGTCATGTGATATATGGTCCTTGCTCATGTGATATACAGTGTATAGTCATATGATGTACAGTCCATGGTCATATGCTATACAGTCCATGGTCATGTGATATATGGTCCTTACTCATGTGATATACAGTGTATGATCATATGATGTACAGTCCATGGTCATGTGACATACAATCCATGGTCATGTGATACACGGTCCATGGTCATTTGATGACTGTAACGAGCCATGCATCTGTGTGTTCATCACATGACCATGGACTGGATATCACATGACCATGCACTCTATATCACATGATCATGGACTGTACATCACATGACCATACACTATATATCACATGACCATGGACTGTATATAACTGTATATAAGGTCACACCAAATATTGATGGGATTTACATTTCACTTTTCTTCATCCGCTTCACGTTGTTCATTGACAAAAATTAACTATTAACCCTTCTATATCTGAATGCATTTTTATGTTGCAGCGATTTTTCCACGCCTGCCTAAAAATTTTGTGTAAATTTATTAGAAAATGGCATAAAATTAGCATTACTGCTGAAACTAAAACTCCCCTTTAAGAATATTGATGGGGTCTGACGAGAGATCCATAAGATTAAATAAACTGCTGGAGAGATGACTGACGGATCCCAGGGTAACAATCCTCAGGACGTTCTCGGCGTGTTCCTCCTCTAAATAGGCTATCTCAGATCATCTGACATGTATCCTTTCAGTCTGAAGAACGACACGAGATTTCTTATCCTTCTTGCTTCTCCGCTCACTACAAGAGAACTTGACAGACAGTCAAAGGTTTCGCTATATTTCATAGTTTTGGTGATATTCGCTCCGGCCAGTTAACCCTTACTAGGTCAATGGAGATCTGAACATTGACATTTCTTTTAATTCCGCATTTCTTTACAGACTAAGTCCAAAGATAATCCAACATGTCAGAGGATGACCATAACGTAAGAGGGGGTCACTTTGCTGGGATTACAACATGGTCCACTTTTTTGTGTTGGTAAACTAGGCCCCGAGTATCTTCTGTGATCCTTGGGAATATCCCATGTCCTTTTGTAGGGTTTGTTCATTCACTTCTATGTAATCCCTGGCAGTACCCATAGTCCCATAGAAGTGAACGGAACACTGGCCATTCAAATAGAGGCCTTATGGGGACTTTCGGTCCTCCTGATTACTGGAGGACCCAGCAATTGGACACCCATTGATCAGACACTCCACTAGACAGGGCTACATGTCCATAGTATAACCCCTTTAAAGACTTAAAATATTCTGGAACATTCACTAGTCCTCCACCAAGCTGATCTACGACAAATAAAATATTGTGACATCACACTGGCACTTTTTGTCAATAAGGTGTCAATAAAACCACGAATCCCAATAAAATGGGGCTCCACTTGAACACAATAATCTATATCAGCAATGGATTGCAAATTGACCACCTGCAGTTCACAACATGACCACTGGGTGTGCACACATATCATATCATATCACTGACACATTACAACAAAATCATGTTGTCTCGAAAGCCTGGAAATCTCGAAAGCCTTGGTATCATGGATTTGTCACGGTTGTGTCAAGTACAACTTTGTTTTTGGTGACTTTGGACACTTGGTTTTTGCTTAAGATTGTACTTAGAATTTCCGCCTTATATACAAAATATTGCAAAAATTTGGTCTGAAAATGCTTTTCAAAAATGGTTAATAGTTTATTTTCATCAATTAAAAAAATTAAACAAAATGAATGAAGAAAAGAGAAATGTAAATCCCATCAATATCTGGTGTGACCTTTGCCCTTTGCCTTCCATCAGTTCTTCTCGGTATTTGCAAACAGTTTTTTGCAAAACTGGGCAGGGAGGTTGTACCCGCCGCCATCTTGGAGAACTAAGCACAGATCTTCTATGGATGTAGGTTTGCTCCAATCCGCCTGTCTCTTCATGTAACCCAAGACAGACTGGATGGTGTTAAGATCAGGGCTATATCTATAGGGGCCATATCATCACTTCCAGGACTCCTCCTCCAAATGGCAAAGGTCATACCAAATATTGATGGGATTTCTCTTTTTTTTAATTGACAGAAATAAACTATTAACCCTTCTATTTCTGAACGCATTCTTACAGTATTTTCTGCACACTTGCCTAAAACTTTTAGACAGTACTGTACTGTAGTTTTTCAAATACCCAGGGGCATACATACTGGGGTAACAGCTGCTACAGGGCCCAGGACATTAGGGGCCGTCGACAGCCGCTACCGCTGCGTTTTTTGTTGTTATAGGCCGTTACCGGCTGGAGTTACTCCAATTGGTAACAGGCCCTACTTTCTTACCAATCCTGGCAGGGGCCGGGATCAGTAAGTGACACCGCGGGCCCCACTAACACTATTATTATACTCGGGGGGGGAGGTTCTTTTCATACCCCCGAGTATAATGATCGGAAATCCAGCAGAGGTAAGGGAACAAAAAAAAGCAATGTTACTAAACTCTCCGGTCTCCGGGCAGGCTTCGCGTCTACTGTCCCTGACGTCACATGATCGGGGCCTGCGTCTTTATGCGTTGCAATGCAGGCCCCCTCGGGTCACGTGACGTCCCGGACGTCATTGAAGATGGCCGCCATCTGTGGGGAGTGCAGGGATAGGTAAGTAACAGTGTTTTTTATGTTTGTATCCCTCCTGAGTCTCTGATTATTATACTCTGGGGTCTGAAAAAGACCCCAGAGTATAATAATTGTTCATGGGTGTCCACATTGGGGCATAATACTGGGTGAAGGGGCCACAATGGGGCATAATATTGGGTGAAGGGGCCACAATGGGGCATAATATTGGGTGAAGGGGCCACTATGGTAATACTGTGTGCTGAGGCCACTATGGGGCAGAATAGTGTGTGCAGGAATGCGGGTAGGGGTGTCAGTCAGGGTCTTCGGCATTGGTCGGGACGGGGGGCCCCATGTCAAAAGTTTGCCACGAGGCCCCCGCCATTCTTTCTTTTTTTTTTTTCTTTCTTTTTGGTAGAGTTGGAAGGGACCTCAAGGGCCATCGGGTCCAACCCCCTGCGAGTGCAGGTTTTCCTAAATCATCCCAGCTATATGTTTATCCAGATTCCGCTTGAAGATTTCCATTGATGGAGCGCCCACCACCTCCCGTGGCAGCCTATTCCACTCTCTCACTACCCTCACTATTCCTAGTTGCGCCACTGCGTGTACCGTATGTAATAACTTCAAAGCCAAAGAAGCCAATGTCTTTGGCCACTAATTTCCTACATCTTCATGTTAATCTTACAATCGTTTCCGGGATCTGTAATGAAAGGGTTATCATTAAGCTTAACCACGGAACCTAAATAGGACAGAATAAGCTGGAGGGTCACAGTCCAAAAGCCGGAGAGTAAAACTAATCACCGTCAGCACTGGATACTCCGCGTCTTACAATCTTTGGTCTGGTTAGTTAAATCAAGCAATTCTGAGAAAAGAAGCTTATTGTCAGTTGTTTAGAATACATGCCATGGGCGGAAAACTTAAGCTGTATTACTTACCAGGATCTACACGGACGACAGTAATGAAAAACCAGCGGAGAGGTTGTACCCCCGGAATAAATGAAACACGTTAATTGGAGAAGAGGACATATGGGGAAGCTTAACGTTTACGGCATCCACTGATGAAGCAAATGATCACGGAGACCATTAAATTAGGAGCCGTGCATTATTTTGCAATGCGCAAATTTGCAGATTTAGGAACATCTGATTACGAGGATAAGGTACATCAAGGACATCATCTCCGCCTCGCCGTTTGTTTACTCGGGAGCATTACAGGCTCTTCTGAAATGACCTCCTAAATAATTGTACCAATTCAAGCAGATGTTCTAGGAGGTATTACATAAGAAGAGCAATGACGGATAGGGAAGGACAACTGTAGTCGTGTAGGGTCTCCTCATTTTGAGACAGTTTATTAGTTCTAGGAAGGTCTTGACTTTGGTTCTCAGATCTGGATCTGGACTTATGTCTACACAGGTTCACAAGTTTCCAAGGCCAGTCATCACCAAGAGGTAGTGGTGGGACCTATTGGAAGCCGTAGATCATGGGTCCATGGAAGTTCTTTGGTCCTGGACATACTATAATATTGGGTATGTTAACTGGTATGGATCTTTAGGTCTCTGTGAAGCAGATCCAAATGCTGGGAAGTATTGAAAAAAGGCATAAAAGACCTAATATAAGATTGACCAATAGAGGACCATACACTTCCACGTATACCAAGCCAACAGCTACCTCTCCTTATACCCTCACACATGTACATTTGGGCAGAAATACCATGACAATTCCTCTAAAATCCAGTCAACTCCAAGAGCTGGTGGTGGAACGTGTCACAACCCTTAGTTGATGGGCCCATGGATGCTCATTTGCCCTGGTCTTACTATAACA
Organism: Leptodactylus fuscus; assembly: GCF_031893055.1. Taxonomy (NCBI): domain Eukaryota; kingdom Metazoa; phylum Chordata; class Amphibia; order Anura; family Leptodactylidae; genus Leptodactylus; species Leptodactylus fuscus. Next base: position 22,198,441 of record NC_134266.1, on the reverse strand, counting down.
CTGAAGACATAAACTGGTGTAGATTTTTAGAATTCTGAGAAATAGATCCAAATGCTGAGAATTATTTGCAAAAGCCATGGAAATAAATAGAAAACCTAATCTAAGATTGACCTTCAAAGGACTCCTGATCATTGGGTGACCCAGTGGTTGGACCCCAGCAATCTGCCACGTATACCATGTCTACGGCCCAAGCCCTTTAACAACTTTTAGACCTCTTCTAACTTTGCAGATATATTGCTATTAGAGATGAACGCGTAGCATTTGATAGAGTAGGTATTCGATCGAATACTACGGTATTCGAAATACTTGTACTCGGTCGAATACCACGCGGTAAACGCAGTAAAAATTTGATTCCCCTCCCACCTTCCCTGGCGTTTCTTTACACCAATAATAGTAATAATAATCCTGAGACTGGGTGTGTTAGATGCCCCCAGACATGCTTCCCCTGCTGTCCCAGTTGCAATACAGAGGTGTTGGCATCATTTTTTGGGGTGTCATTGTGGACTTGGTGACTCCAATTGGTCGAATTTTGGTTTCCCTGAAACGAGAATGTTTTCCCCATAGACTATAATGGGATTCGATATCTGAACGAATAGTCGAATATTGAGGTCTACTCGAATTGAATTTCAAATTTTCAAATATTTCACTGCTCATCTCTAGTTGCTATTATTCTGATAATCTTGAATTGTACCTGGAATTAGATTATTGAAATTTTACTGTGAAGATGTTCCGGGAAATGTTGATACATTTGACAAATTGAAGGAAAAGAGCACAATAGCTTGGGAATTTATTGACCAATCTTAAAGAGAACCATCCACCATCTCCACCAACTCTTTGTATTTTTCAGTAGACACCACTCCACAGATTCCAGCGTGGTTGGAACTATTCCTCTAGCCCCCGCTGTTCCTGAGTAATCGGTGCTGTTAGTTTCAGCACCCAATATGGTAATTAGGCTCTGTACTGTCAAGTGGGCAATCTTAGACTAGCTGGTCCAACCAAGGACCGCTCACTTGACAGCGGAGGGTCTAATTAACATATTGGGTACTGAAACTAACAGAAATGATTGCTCAGGAATGGTGAAGGCTACAGAAAAAATTCTAATTGTGCCAAAATCAGTGTTGCAGAGCTTCATGATGGATGTAAAGGGTTGGAGTTAATGGAGGTGGTGAAGGGTCCTCCTTAAACCTTATCCTACAAATCATAAGTTGCCTTTGAGATGGTTGTAGTGTTTAATAGTTGTCTGGGTCTGACCTCAGTATGGGATCTTCTAGTAATCTGGTAGATCAATTTCAATTCATTGGCCAACTCCAGTCCATTGGCCATTGAATCAACTGGTAAAGTAATGGGATTATTATCGTAAATTCAGTCCAGAGGCATATCTTGAAGCTCCTGGGCCCCAATGCGCTATCTATAATACTGAAGTCTTCTTATATTGTAGGGTGGCCATTGGGCTCCAGGGCCCGGTAGCGACTGCTACCTCTACACTCCCTATAGCCACTGATTCAGTCATAATATGGAGATGTAACATAAACGTTCAAGGTTTACTGTCCTTTTCATTGACGCCATAAGTCATCCTCTCTGGATCTATAGTGTTTACCAAGGACAGGCAGGACAGGAGCAGATAAGCAGGTACGACGTTGCGTTCTATGCAGAGGGTATAACCTGTGCCCTGGAGCTAATTGTGAATAAATCCACTTAGACATAGATCAATAATCCCAATAAGTACTGTGTAAACACTTCCCGACCCCTGTACTGTAAATTATTGGTAAAATTAGTGCGCCTTCCGCTATCCGCGAGTCACCTTACAGGGGTATATTTCTAATGTTAAGCCAAGGTATTTTTTGGCCATTGATAAAAATAAACTATTAACCCTTCTATTTCTCAAAGCATTCTTACTTTATAGTATTTTCCTCACTATAAAAGTAAGGAGACCGGAGGACTAGTACTAGCGCCGACACAACAGGAATCCGTCACAGGAACAATGAAGTAGGAATACCAAATGTAATCAGATGGAATCCCGTCAGAGCCGGTATATCGCCGCTCCGGCATTTTATAAGGTGTTTACGTTCCTTGTAACATCCATAAAATCTCATCCTATAGAGTAATCGCAACGATAAGGGCTCCTAACACTGTACAGTCTGTACCCGGAGGGGGCGGTAAATACTAATGTGGACCCTCGTCAACCATGAGAGACTACAGGGGGGCTGAGATGAAGAAACTGTTCTCGGCACCAGTAGAGAAGTTTGGTCTCAAGGACGGAGTTGGTACAAGAAGGTTCGAAAATGTTAGAAATCAGATTCGCATCACCGTACCGATGCACCGTACAGATTCACTGTACACCGTACAGTGTAAGGCTGGGTTCACACTAGCGTACGAGACTAGGCCGCAGAGAAAAGTCCTGCATGGAGGACCAGAGGTATAACTTGAAGTTCCAGGAGGCCAATGAAGAATAGATGTGGCCCCTACTTAGCATCGATAATATTAGTGTTTTCTTATATTGTAGGGAAGCCTTTGGGCCCCCAGAGGCTCAGAGACCCAATAGTGATGGCCACCCGTGCACCCCCTACAGCTACGGGCCTGTATGGGACCCTTCATACCAATACCAAATCTAAGGAAATTAAAGGGGTTGTCCCATCACAAGGATCTTATCTATACTGCTAGTTTATGTGGATTTAAAACTTTTCCTAAATGCATTGCTTTATCAAAACTGCTTTGTTTGGCCGATATCTTACTTTATTCACTTCATTGTTTACACTCTGTTTCTATGGCCCTTGGGTTTATCTGCTCATTTGTCAAGTGATGTAGCTGCCTGCTCTCAGGGGGAAAAGGAGGGGCTGGGAGCAGCTCTGAGCTGTTTGTGTCTGATAAGTAGCGGAGCTTCTCATATAGGGGAGGTGAGAGCTCCGGGATTTCTGAGCTCTTATCAGCCGGTTTAATTGAATTTGGCTGATAAGGGCTGAGATAGGGAGTCCGTTACCTCTGTATGTAATGCAAACTGACTCAAATCCAGCTCTGCTACATCAGCTTCACACTGTGGTAATTCATTTACAACCAATCCCGTGCAAGTGAAACCCCGCCCACCAATGTGCCGAGAAAAGCAGGAAGTGAAGAGAGCACAACAGCCTGCAGGTTAGTGAACAAGCGTCATGGGAATACCCCTTTAAAGAGGCTGTCCAAGAATGAAACTTGTCCTTAAGACAGGTCATTTGTTTGAGGCTGGGGTGGAAGTGGGGGGTTCGACACTGTTCCCCGCATCAAATTAGCTGTTTTTAGCATAGTGTACAGAGCCAGAAGCAGACGACTCTGTATACTGTGCTGGGACTGAGCACCACCATTAAAACTCAGCTCTTACACAATATACAGAGATGTCTTCTTCCAGCTCTATACAGCTGATCAGTATGGGGGCCAGGTTTCACATCTCTGTCGAATCTCATTGCCAATTTTGGACAATTTCTGACTGGCACAGTATGTAAATTTATCAACAAGTGTCCACTGGGCGTTACAAAGCCAGGGACATATCCAGTCACTACTCTGGTTGCCTGTAGGGCTGTGGGCTCAGAAGGCCAAACCCCCTACTCTGACTCCTATGTTTCCAGATGCCAACTCCAACTCCTTCATTCCACGGACAGACAAAACTAGTAAAAATTCACACAAAAAAATTCCAACTCCACAGCCCTGGCTTCTCTGTCCGCCACTCCTTTCCAGCCTTGGTTTGCCAATGCCTTACCTAGACGCCATCCATTCATCACTACTGTAGGAGAATAAGCGAGTACACGGGGAGATTCTTTTTGGGTCGCGGCCCCTTTAAGTGAAGAGAGCCTCACGGAAAGAAATTCTACTGCCGAAGTTATGGGAATGTACATCTGCAATCATTGGGTATAATATCTGCCAATTTTGGAGATAATGAGATGCTGCCTTCAAGATTGTTGCTGCTCCGAGATATCACATAAATCTTTCCTTATTGCCGGGGAAAGGATATAAGGCTCGGAGCCAATCTTACAGCGTCTTCCCTGCTAGTGCGGCACGTCTCCTGACAACCGCAAGGAAAGGGTTGTCGTAACCTGACAAAAGCGGCTACAAATAAAACGTAGATGTTCGAGTAATTCACACCATAGGTTTCTTACATCCGCTTAGTATTTACAATCTGGAGATTTCTTTAACCCTTTAAGGAGGCAGGGTAGTTTTTATGTTAATTCTCGGTGACTTTTTCATGTTTTCACTCTCCGCCCTACAAAATTCATAACTTTTAGATTTTTCTATAATAGCTATGGGGGGAGGGGCTTATTTTTTGCGTGACGTGTTGTACTTTCATTTGCTTTTTACTGTCCCCAGTACAATGTACTGCAATACACTTATACAATAGCACATCACACATAGGCTCCGACGGAGCTGTTGCTCGGCCTCCTGGCTGCCATGTCTACCCCTCAGACCCCACAATCTTATCTCAGAGGATCCAAGGGATGGCAGGTGGGGCAATCTTGTCCCCGGACCCCGTGGATACCTTGGTTGCTATTGATCACAGCTAACGAAGGTTTAATCCGCTAAAGTTGGAGTGTCTTCCGATTCCGATGGCTAGTCTCGGGCCTCCACTGTAGTCTTAACTATACGCTCAGCGTGACATAATACTATGGCTTTTTAAGGTTTGAGGACAGCACAAGGACCCCATTATAGTCTATGGGGTCCGTGTGCTTTCACTGCACACCACTTGCCAGTGTGTTCGGTAGTCCATTTCGGGAGGGAAGGTCCCCATGCGAACTACTCGAACGGATTACCAAATGCAGATGTGAACCAACCCTAAGGCTAGGGCTACATGGCGACTTTGACCATGACTCCCATTAAGCAACCAAAGATCGATGGGTTGCCCTGTACCTCCGCGGCACACAAGGGGTTGCAATGCATCTCCATTATCTAGTATTCCTGCACAGGATTATGGACATAAATAAGTTGAATTTTTTTCTCTTTTTGTAATATTTTTTTCAAATTGGGATAAAAACATCAAAGTCAGGATGGGGGAAAGAAGTTGCAGAAGAGTGAACATGGGTGGATGGCAAGAGAATGAAGTAGAATAGTAAAAATAGATGTACGTTTAGGTAAATGTTGTAAACTTCTGCACAAGTGGCAAAATGTGACCCAACAGCTCTGTCTAACCAAAAGGTCCTCACGATCATTGTCAGTCACTCTCCCATATAACACTCACAAGCTTCCACTGGAGTGGGGGGAATCGAAGTACCCAGAGGAAACCTACATGAACATGGAGAGAACATGCAAACTCCTTGAAGATGGTGTCCTTTTTTGGATTTGAACCCAGGACTCCAGTGCTGTAAGACTAGAATTGATTATTCAGGATGCAGTGCCCTCATAAGAAGTCCATTCTGAAGGTCTGAGGGTATGTGTGACCATCAGGTTCCTCACTCAGTGCAACCCCAGGGTCCCCTTCTAAGGGGCTTGACATAGACCATACTAGTCAACATTCCATTGGGCCAAGGGGCTACACGGTGGCTCAGTGGTTAGCACTGCAGTCTTTCACCACTGGAGTCCTGGTGTTCAAAGGGCAAAAAAACATCTGCAAGGAGTTTGTATGTTCTCCCCGTGTTTGCATGGATTTCCTCCCATATTCCAAAGACATACTGATAGGGAAAAAATGTACATTGTGAACTGTATGTGGGGCTCACAATCTACATAAAGAAAAAACAACAACATTCCATTGGGTGTAGGAGAATTGCAAGCTTTCGGGAAGGTTAACCCTATCTTGGGAGCACCCTGGATGCTTTAAAAGAGTTGTCAAGTATGACTTAGACTTGGTTCCCTGGTGGTCACTAGGGGTGGAAGTTGGGAGCTAAATAGGATCTCCCTTCGGAGATAGATTCTCTTCTGGAAATTTATTTTATTAGGCGTGCTGAATTTTTTTATTTGGGGAAAAGGAAGTCAAAAACTTGGCCTTTCAAGTGTAAAATCAGGTGGTGGGTACAGGTTCGAAAATAGCAGGGTAGCTAGGAGGGCTACAGGGATGGTGGTAGAATGGTCAGATGCAAAGTTGCCCTTTAACCCTTTATTTATTTCGCTTATTTCTGTAGCGCCATCATATTCCGCAGCGCTTTACAGACATTGTCAGTCACTGTCCCATATAGGGCTCACAATCTACATTCCCTATCAGTACGTCTTTGACGTGTGGGAGGAAACTGGAGTACCCGGAGGAAACCCACGCAAACACGGGGAGAACATACAAACTCCTTGCAGATGTTGTGCTTGCCAGGATTTGGCGGCCCATTTAAAGTGATCAAGATGGGGAAAAATCTGATAATTATAAAAAATGAATAGATTGGATATTAATGTAGAGGCCACGATATTAACCCTTCCTGTGCAAGAAGGCGATCGGCCGCTACATATCTCTCTTCTGCGCTCGCAGTCAGCGCCGGAATCTGTTCCCGTTTTGTATGCAGCGTCAGGCCTGCCTCACTGATACAAGGAGCCCAGTGTGGAAAGAGTCTTTCTATGAAGTGAATCTTGTTACCATGGAGCAGGCTTTCTCATAAAATACAGAAGATCTGCTCTCCCAGGACTAGGACTTCTAGATAAAATCCTCTGAAGGTTACACCAGGTTAAAGACAAACCCCGGTGTTATCGGCTTTGTCTCTGTTGCACCACCATAAAACTCGACGTCCAATCTATTTCCCTATTTACATTCCAGGGTTCTGTATTGTATCCATCCAAATCCGCAGGAAGAATTCTCGAAAATACGGTGAAATAGAACAAAGAATTTAGGCTAAAAAAAAAAGTTAATAAATAGAGAATAATAAAAATAAATTGTCACTTTTTTAGAAGTTTTTTATTGGTGGATCTTGAGAGGATCAGGGATAATATTCGTTAGAATTCGGCACAAGCCAGGTTCAGCCCCATTATCGTTAACAAAAGTGAACCATTGGGATTTGTCTTGGAGGAGCTAATACCACAAGGAGCCTCAAAAGAGGAGAGGGCAGGTGAGTATAGCTGGGGGTTTATCACCTCCCCTGCAACTCCACCTATTATAATCTGGGGTCCAAAGATACCCCCCCGAGTGTAATAATGTCACCTCCAGCTCTTGTTTGACCCAGACACCCGAACAAAATTTTGGGAGGTTCTCCCATCTCCAGTTAGAATCTGCTGCACTAAAGGCAGTAGAAGTATGGTTACATTACTATTTTATTCTTAGGAATTTAAAGGGGTTCTCCAAATTTACAAAAATGATGGGGGTGTCCATACCTTAAAAATCATATAATAATAACAATATTTCTACTCATTTATATAGGGTCAGACTCCCATATAAAAATCAACTGCACAGGCTGTGTGAGCAAATAATCGGCGGTTGTCCCACTCCGCAACCCCAGAGCATAGAATAGAAAGTCTCAGACATACCAAGTAGCACAACTTACAGTAAAGTCAGAGATCCTGCACTATACATAACTCCCTACACTACATCACATAGGACAACGGAATGTTACTCAAATACAGATCGGTGGTGTTCGATATACTATGTGTATATGGATACATGGTGCTGATAGAGTGGGAACGGCCATCTCATGTATCTCTATTATTACTAGCATCTGCAAGACTTCTCCCGAGTTGCACCACTCCTCTGGAATGCTCTACCCCGGACAGTCAGATTAATTCTCAATGTCTATAACTTGAACTGCATCTTAAAGACACATCTTATCAGAGAGGTCCTAATGTAAACCCTTCCGCAGTTAGAATCCCTAAAACTAACCCTTCTCTGTTCACGCCCCCCCTCCTCCTGGTCCAGAAAAATACACCCAAATTGGACAGGTACTATAATGTTTTTTCTAGGGTTTGTTAGGTTTGATTGACTAGTGGGCCCAAGGAATCTCTGCCTGACACTGTCACTATATCTATACACAACCTCAGATACTACTGTACTACACCGCCATACTGTTTCACTGACAATGACTCTACTTGTGTGTTTCTTATAAACCTCAGAATCTCCTTCTCCTCCTTATAATTCTGATCTTTGGTCTACGTCCATAGCTCAAACCAATAAGAAGTTGGGAGATTACCGGCATTACACATAGACCTTCTGTGAGAGATTAATTGCTGGTAACCCAATTTCTTCTAATCTGCTACAGTAAAGTCACAGAGAGACCATAAAATTGCTTTATATGTCAAATACCGAGCCGAGGCAGCAAGTGGAACAAGAACGAAGACGCTGCCATATTATGTATCATAAACTCCAGAATGAACCCGAACACTGACGCTTAGAGGGAAGGTAGTTAAATGTATGGCTATATAATGGAACATTCTCCAAATGTTAGCTCAAACCAACGGCATCGGAAATAAGACAAAAACTGCAAATTACTCAGGATGAGCCTCGACAAGTTTTGGACTAGACATGAGCAAATGAATAACCCAAGTCTTATATCACAGTCCTCGAGGGGATTTATCACGCCTCATGCGCCGGTTTAGTGGAGTGCAAGTCATGAAAAAATTGCTAACTTTTGCAGGTTTATGTGCAAAAATTTGCAACTTTTTTGTCCACTTTTCTGCAAGGCGCAGGAAAACAGGGGGAGTGGTCTGGGAGGAGCCACTGACCCCCCCAGGATGTATTGTCATTGAGACCATATATGATGCCTGAGATCGGCACCAGGTATTCAGGGCGCAGTAGAGGGTGCACTTGATTTATAAGGCATCATAGATGAGATGCATCCTCAGCTGCCGCAGGAGGCAAGAAGACCAGAAGGTCCAGATACTGGGGCTCAAGAGGACACTGGAGCAGGGGCAACTGGGACATACTGTATAATATCCATGCTAGGTGCCAGTGGGAATGGACACTAGCCACTTTACTTTGGCCATGGTTTTCAATTACAGGGCAAGGACTGCACAGACTAGTTTTTTTTCTTTCCTGAGAGAGAGAGACATGAGCAGTTTGGGAAACATGAGCCTGTGGCTCAACTAAGCCTGAATACCTTTGGAATTATTTGCATTACTTATACTGTATTGTGCCAGCCTGTTTTATACTCCAGAGCTGCAATCACAATTCTGCACACTTCGGAATTGAAATCTTTTATCACTCCCCTTTCTAATGAAGTGGGCTGGGCATAGGTGGGAGTGGGGCTGGGGGAAGATGGGCAGGGCCTTCATAGCCAGACATATTTAAGATTACACCAAAATATACCTACTTGCCGGAGTAGAGTTCAGCTCCTGGCACCTTGATTTCTTGAGACGTGCCACAATTATTAAAGTCTTTTTATACTTAATCCCTATGGGTACTTAAGCTTTGAACCTAGGGGTCCCGGGATGGTTTCGACCCTGAGTCATGTGATCGGAACAAGCTTCTTGCCACCAAGTCACTCTGCTTGGAACCAATTATGACCCATAGGTACATTAACCCCCCCACCCCCCCCAAACGAAGTAAATGTGAAAAACTCCCTGAACAATCCCTTTAAAATGCCCGTGCCTATTCATAATAGTGCCGCATCTGATGCCAGCAGACCCCAGATTAGACATGGTATATAAATAAGTATGTCCTTCTACAGTATATGAACCTATATAGGTGCTATAAGTTCATTGGCAAATAGACAGATACATAGATATGAAATAGATAGATATTGGATAGATAGATAGATAGATAGATAGATAGATAGATAGATAGATAGATAGATAGATAGATAGATAGATAAATAGAGGAGATAGATAGATAGATAGATAGATAGATAGATAGATAGATAGATAGATAGATAGATAGATAGGAGATAGATAGATAGATAGATAGATAGATAGATAGATAGATAGATAGATAGGAGATAGATAGATAGATAGATATGAGATAGATAGATAGATAGATAGATAGATAGATAGATAGATAGATATGAGATAGATAGTGAAAGAGGACCAAGGGCTGGGCCCACAGGTTCAGCAGGTACACGATGCCACACAGACGCACACAGTGTTTTAATCCCCAGGACAAAGTTTACTGAATAAGTCACAGAATAGCGATCTGGGAAAACATGTAACACGGTATAAACAGAGAAGAAATACAAACTAATATGCAACAGAATATTGCAGCAAACTAACACTATACTCCTAGTTCCCACAGTTACTTAACAGGTACCAGATACAAGTCCTTTAAGAACACGGTTCTCCTGGATCGGTCCCTCGTTGGGGTGCACCCTAAGTATTGCGCAATACTATTTGTAATCCACAGTGAAATGGGGTCTTCACATAAAAGTACAGTTATATCCTATGCTCCAGCTCTCCACTTAACAGACAGGCCAATTTCCCAGATGATAAGGTGTCAGCGTAAGAGTCCCTTATATTTCACCACGTGGACGCGGCCAAGCCGTACTTACAAGTCCTTGAGGCCTTCCTCTCATGTGGTCTCCTTTACCTTCTGAGCTTCAGAGCTTTCCAGACTCAGTCCCAAAAGTAGCACCACAGACTCTGTGTCTCCAGACTCAGTCCACAGCCAGCATGGCAGTTCTTCCATCCAGCAGAGCACAGGCTGCCTTCCAGCATGTCAGGTCTCCACTGTCCCCTCAGCACATCACCTCCAGCCAGGACCCTTCTCTCCACAGAACTCTACTTCCTGTTTCCTGGTAATGGATGATGCAAATGACTATCTCCAGTGCAAGGTATCAAAACTGCAATCCCAGCACACTGCCAGGCTTGTAGGAGTCCAAAATGTCCCAGTAATTATCTGTAATCAGAGTTTGCAACCTCGAACAATATTTACATTCTGAAGAATTAATTGCATTAATTCCCTATGGGCATTTATTAATTTGCTGCCACCTACTGACCAAAGTTAGTTCCTGACAGTTTACTACATCACACCCTTACAATAGATAGATAGATAGATAGATAGATAGATAGATAGATAGATAGATAGATAGATAGATAGATAGATAGATAGATAGATAGATAGATAGATGAGATAGATAGGAGATAGATAGATAGATAGATAGATAGATAGATAGATAGATAGATAGATAGATGAGATAGATAGATGAGATAGATAGATGAGATAGATAGGAGATAGATAGATAGATAGATAGATAGATAGATAGATAGATAGATATGAGATAGATAGATAGATAGATAGATGAGATAGATAGGAGATAGATAGATAGATAGATAGATAGATAGATAGATAGATATGAGATAGATAGATAGATAGATAGATAGATAGATAGATAGGAGATAGATAGATAGATAGATATGAGATAGGTAGATAGATAGATATGAGATAGATAGATAGATAGATAGATAGATAGATATGAGATAGGTAGATAGATAGATATGAGATAGATAGATAGATAGATAGATAGATATGAGATAGATAGATAGATAGATAGATAGATAGATAGATGAGATAGATAGGAGATAGATAGATAGATAGATAGATAGATAGATAGATAGATAGATAGATAGATAGATAGATAGATGAGATAGATAGATGAGATAGATAGGAGATAGATAGATAGATAGATATGAGATAGATAGATAGATAGATAGATAGATAGATAGATAGATATGAGATAGATAGATAGATAGATAGATAGATGAGATAGATAGGAGATAGATAGATAGATATGAGATAGATAGATAGATAGATAGATAGATAGATGATAGATAGATGATAGATAGATAGATAGATAGATAGATAGATAGATAGATAGAGATATGAGATAGATAGAGATAGATAGATAGATAGATAGATAGATAGATAGATAGATAGATTTTACAGAATAACACCATACACATAGTTACTCCAGTGAAGACCTTCATCTTAGGACTTTCCCTTTGATATCTTACATTTGCTTACAGTATTACACAGTCTTTTTGAACTTGACACCCCCGAGGATGTTGATCCTTTTGTGTCGACCTTTTTATCTTCTTATTGCCAACAACACCACACTTTGCTGAAATCCACTACATAAAAAGTTCAATAACGCATCTGACAACTTCAAACAGTGATAGAATTTAAAAGAGTTTCTGGAATTATATAAAGAATTTTTTTTTATTTTGTGAGAAACAGCGCCACTCTAGTCCACAGGATGTGTTTGGTATTGCAGCATAGTAATATCAGTATTATTATATGCTGCTTATGTCTGTGCAGGATTTCCCTTTTTATGGGAGGTTCATTGCTTCCTAGGTGACCTCATGGTGCCTGGGGGACTGCTCAGACCTGTGATTGGGGGGCATTGAAGCACCAGACACCACAATGGAGTGTAGAATACAGAAATATCACTTCTAGTTTGGATTGAACTTGCGAGCAAACCTCATGAATATTCACAAAATGAATCTCGTGAGGTTTGCCCATTTCTAGTCATCAGTCCTATAGTCTCTCATGATTGGTTGTGCTACTAGGAGGGCTACCTGTAAGGCATGATGGGCAAGCCTGCCGGACTGCCGCCAAAGGTCATGTGATGTCTTCTGATCTATACAATGGTAGCCGCCATCCTGAGCAATTCACACTGAAAATCCAAAAAGTTTTGGATTTGCTGAAATCTGAAGCTTTTGGAAAATTCATGATAAATCCAATTTGTTCCAAATTTATTCTCACCTCCAATATCTTGCTTGCACGTGTAGTATAATGACCCCCTCAGTGCTCGTACATGTAGTATAATGACCCCCTCAGTGCTCGCACACGTAGTATAATGACCCCCTCAGTGCTCGTACATCTATTATAATGACCCCCTCAGTGCTCGCACATGTAGTATAATGACCCCCTCAGTGCTCGCACATGTAGTATAATGACCCCCTCAGTGCTCGCACATCTAGTATAATGACCCCCTCAGTGCTCGCACATGTAGTATAATGACCCCCTCAGTGCTCGCACATGTAGTATAATGACCCCCTCAGTGCTCGCACATGTAGTATAATGACCCCCTCAGTGCTCGCACATCTAGTATAATGACCCCCTCAGTGCTCGCACATGTAGTATAATGACCCCCTCAGTGCTCGCACATCTAGTATAATGACCCCCTCAGTGCTCGTACATGTAGTATAATGACCCCCTCAGTGCTCGTACATCTATTATAATGACCCCCTCAGTGCTCGTACATGTAGTATAATGACCCCCTCAGTGCTCGCACATCTAGTATAATGACCCCCTCAGTGCTCGCACATGTAGTATAATGACCCCCTCAGTGCTCGCACATCTAGTATAATGACCCCCTCAGTGCTCGCACATGTAGTATAATGACCCCCTCAGTGCTCGCACATGTAGTATAATGACCCCCTCAGTGCTCGCACATCTAGTATAATGACCCCCTCAGTGCTCGCACATGTAGTATAATGACCCCCTCAGTGCTCGCACATCTAGTATAATGACCCCCTCAGTGCTCGTACATCTAGTATAATGACCCCCTCAGTGCTCGCACATCTAGTATAATGACCCCCTCAGTGCTCGCACATGTAGTATAATGACCCCCTCAGTGCTCGTACATCTATTATAATGACCCCCTCAGTGCTCGCACATCTAGTATAATGACCCCCTCAGTGCTCGCACATGTAGTATAATGACCCCCTCAGTGCTCGCACATGTAGTATAATGACCCCCTCAGTGCTCGCACATGTAGTATAATGACCCCCTCAGTGCTCGCACATGTAGTATAATGACCCCCTCAGTGCTCGCACATCTAGTATAATGACCCCCTCAGTGCTCGCACATGTAGTATAATGACCCCCTCAGTGCTCGTACATGTAGTATAATGACCCCCTCAGTGCTCGCACACGTAGTATAATGACCCCCTTAGTGCTCGTACATCTATTATAATGACCCCCTCAGTGCTCGTACATCTATTATAATGACCCCCTCAGTGCTCGCACATGTAGTATAATGACCCCCTCAGTGCTCGCACATCTAGTATAATGACCCCCTCAGTGCTCGCACATGTAGTATAATGACCCCCTCAGTGCTCGCACATGTAGTATAATGACCCCCTCAGTGCTCGCACATCTAGTATAATGACCCCCTCAGTGCTCGCACATGTAGTATAATGACCCCCTCAGTGCTCGCACATCTAGTATAATGACCCCCTCAGTGCTCGTACATCTAGTATAATGACCCCCTCAGTGCTCGCACATGTAGTATAATTACCCCCTCAGTGCTCGCACATGTAGTATAATGACCCCCTCAGTGCTCGCACATGTAGTATAATGACCCCCTCAGTGCTCGTACATGTAGTATAATGACCCCCTCAGTGCTCGCACACGTAGTATAATGACCCCCTCAGTGCTCGTACATCTATTATAATGACCCCCTCAGTGCTCGTACATGTAGTATAATGACCCCCTCAGTGCTCGCACATCTAGTATAATGACCCCCTCAGTGCTCGCACATGTAGTATAATGACCCCCTCAGTGCTCGCACATCTATTATAATGACCCCCTCAGTGCTCGCACATGTAGTATAATGACCCCCTCAGTGCTCGCACATCTATTATAATGACCCCCTCAGTGCTCGCACATGTAGTATAATGACCCCCTCAGTGCTCGCACATCTAGTATAATGACCCCCTCAGTGCTCGCACATGTAGTATAATGACCCCCTCAGTGCTCGCACATGTAGTATAATGACCCCCTCAGTGCTCGCACATGTAGTATAATGACCCCCTCAGTGCTCGCACATCTAGTATAATGACCCCCTCAGTGCTCGCACATGTAGTATAATGACCCCCTCAGTGCTCGCACATGTAGTATAATGACCTATATACCTATATTGCGTTGTATATAATAATCCATTCCAGCCATTCATAGGGGCGGATTATCTCCTATATCTGGGGTGCATGGCTCCCTTGTCCCCGGCAGTCGTATTACACAACGCTACATAAGATTGCGGCTTTCCTGCCTGGGAGAGGGATTTACGTGTTATAACCAGCAGGAACTTTATATGCCGGGGACATGACTATAATGCCGGCTGCATACTAACCAGGCCTGCCCGTGCTGTAATGTCAATACATGGAGTTTTATCTACTCCGACTCTAATTGTGCCCTTCAGACTGAGCGGATCCTACAAGTACTAAGAAGAATCTCTTCATACATGTGAATTGTGTGAACGGGGGAAGATAAGACACCGCCATGTCAAGCGCCCACACTCCCCGCTATAGTCTGTAGGGCACGTGGGCAGCCTGACATTGACGGCCTAGTCTAAGGATTATGTAATCAATTGTAGAAAGCGGATAATCCCTTTAAATTTACCTGACTTCCTTCATTTTGGTCCTGGGAGTCCCGGCCTGGTTCCGACCATGGGTCATGTTATCGGAAACGCTTCCACTCCCTATCTCCTCTTCTAACGGCACACACCTATGCAATAGGGGCTAGTTTTACTATAGTCGGGGGCTAAACACGTGACCCAGGGTTCAGCATGAAGAAACCGTTGAAAGAAGTCCCCAGACAACCCCCTTAAGATCGGAAAAAATAAGCGTCCTGCTCCATCTCGCCCCAGTGTCCGCGGCTCGACACTCCCGAACGACTAGGCCCGTTTATCATACACATCTGACTGGGCCCTGTGGTTAAGTTCACACGGTGTAAAGGTCAATCCCTCCATGCTTTCTAGCCCTACAACTTTCCGCCGCGGCTTTCGCTTGCCGCAGGACCTGCAGCTGAATCTGCGCAAAATCGAATTGGACGCATATTGTCTCATTGAATACATTGACTCGGGGTGGAATTTGGTGCAGATTTTGAGTCAGAATCTACCTAAAAACCAGCGCCAAAATCCACCATGTGAACGTACACGAGGAAACGAGCTGTGGTTGGTTGCTGTGGGCAACAGAAGAAGGTTTTCTATAATCGGGGTCACCATTGTGTCCGAAATGGAGCACAATAAGGAAAGAATTGCCTGGATCTGACTACTAAGACCCCACGATGGTGAGAATGGGATGTCCCGTCTCCCCTGTTTGAATGGCGCGGTGGTCACGTATGGCAGTACCGATTCATCAATCTAGAGAAGTAGCATGCGTCAAATGGGGGGCATTCTCGTGATCAATGGGGGTTCTAATAGTCGGACCCCCATTGATCCTATCTTCAGTGTAGGTGATATATGCGTTCTATAACTCGGCGTCACCTTTAATGCCTGTATATACAGGTAGATGCGTATACGCTATCCCCCACCGCTGTCATATTGGGGGGCTCCTTGTCGGAGGATTTAATTAACATCACAATTATATCATCTAAATAATTCAAACATCTCAACATATGAGACGCAGCGGGAAGGAAAGTTATGCAGAAAGCGCTTACAAAATAGAAGAAAAGTAATGTCTAACCTCAGACGAGACGATGGGTTTTTATCCTGGCAACTCTTTATTCTGCGCTCTGACGCTCGCTATAAATATTACAGGGTTTGATTTTTTTCTCGTTTTTAGTTAAAAGTAAAACAAAATAGATGAAATCCGAGAAACGTTATGAACAGCGCCCCCTGGTGGTCACAAGAGGAATCGCTGACTACGATAACGTTCATTCCTTTTCGACTTGTGTACTTTTCTATGGAAATGCAGTTTGAGGAGGTCAGCACATTTATGTCGGAGAATTGGGTGTCAGGTTTTTTCGTATGAATTATATAGGAGATATCATCTCTTGTAGTCACCTGTAGGTCATATAGTACGGTACGCGGGGCTAAGAGGTGATATATACAATAGTAAAGGCAGCTGTCAACAGATGGGGGCCGCACAAGAAACATAAGGGCCACTGGTTGCAGACTAAATATTATGTGTTTTGTATCTTTTTCCTGAACTATAGTCTGACTTACAAAGCCGGTTACAGGGGCCAAAGCGTGAGAAGATCGAAGTTGTAATATGGGGGCACTGTGGCTGGCAATGATATGGGGCACTGTGACTCTTACATGGGCATTGTGGCCGTCATTGTTATGGGGCACTGTGGCTCTTACATGGGCATTGAGACTATCATTGTTATGGGGCACTGTGGCTCTTACATGGGCATTGTGACTGTCATTGTTATGGGGCACTGTGGCTCTTACATGGGCATTGTGACTATCATTGTTATGGGGCACTGTGGTTCTTACATGGGCATTGTGGCTGTCATTGATATGGGGCACTGTGACTCTTACATGGGCACTGTGACTATCATTGTTATGGGGCACTGTGGCTCTTACATGGGCATTGTGACTGTCATTGTTATGGGGCACTGTGGCTCTTACATGGGCATTGTGACTATCATTGTTATGGGGCACTGTGGCTCTTACATGGGCATTGTGACTGTCATTGTTATGGGGCACTGTGGCTCTTACATGGGCATTGTGACTATCATTGTTATGGGGCACTGTGGTTCTTACATGGGCATTGTGGCTGTCATTGATATGGGGCACTGTGACTCTTACATGGGCACTGTGACTATCATTGTTATGGGGCACTGTGGCTCTTACATGGGCATTGTGGCCGTCATTGTTATGGGGCACTGTGGCTCTTACATGGGCACTGTGGTTGTTATTGTTATGGGGCACTGTGGCTATTACATGGGCATTGTGGCTGTCATTCTTATGGGGCACTGTGACTCTTACATGGGCATTGTGGCTGTTATTCTTATGGGGCACTGTGACTCTTAAATGGGCATTGTGGCTGTCATTGCTATGGGGCACTGTGGCTCTTACATGGGCACTGTGGTTGTTATTGTTATGGGGCACTGTGGCTCTTACATGAGCATTATGGCTGTCATTGTTATGGGGCACTGTGGTTCTTACATGGGCATTGTGACTGTCATTGTTATGGGGCACTGTGACTCTTACATGGGCATTGTGGCTGTCATTGTTATGGGGCACTGTGACTCTTACATGGGCATTGTGGCTGTCATTGTTATGGGGCACTGTGGCTCTTACATGGGCATTGTGAGTATCATTGATATGGGGCACTGTGGCTCTTACATGGGCATTGTGGCTGTCATTGTTATGGAGCACTGTGGCTCTTACATGGGCATTGTGGCCGTCATTGTTATGAGGCACTGTGGCTCTTACATGGGCATTGTGAGTATCATTGATATGGGGCACTGTGGCTCTTACATGGGCATTGTGGCTGTCATTGTTATGGGGCACTGTGGCTCTTACATGGGTATTGTGGCTGTCATTGTTATGGGGCACTGTGGCTCTTACATGGGTATTGTGGCTGTCATTGTTATGGGGCACTGTGGCTCTTACATGGGCATTATGGCCGTCATTGTTATGGGGCACTGTGGCTCTTACATGGGCATTGTGGCTATAACTGATAACATCTTATCTAATATTATAAGTATACTCTGATTTGTGCTCATATATATGATAGCACGAGCCACATTATATCATGAGGGACATTATCATGGACTACCCTATGAAGCTGACAACTACAACAACCCATATCACACTTTTTGGTGCACTTTCTGAAGATCCCGTCACCTATGAACATCCCCATCATTTATAGCCGGATTCTCCCGGGCTGAGTCTCTTGTAGTTGCGGAATCCCGATTAATGTCTGAGCTTACCACAGTAACATCAATGTCCGTGTCCTCCGCTCTACTCCTATGGGATGTTTGATGCAAAAGCCATGTTTTCCAAATATAGCCCATTGTCCTCCGTGACATTGGACACGTTACATCACCTCATTGTTACCCAGCCACCAGCAGAGGCGGATGTAAATTTTATGGGGCATGAAGTGATGTGTCTGCTTTATTGAGTGCACCAAGATGAATACAGTGACCTCCCCGTGATCTTATAGGAGTGGGGATAAATCTTGTATATATATATATTCAATGTATGTACTGGATAAAAATGGCTGATATGAGGCGAAAATAAAAAGCTTACTCTCACCGATAAAATGAGCGCAACTCTGGAGTATAATACAGGATAAGTAATGTAATGTATGTATACAGTGATTGTACCAGCAGAATAGTGAGTGCAGCTCTGGAGTATAATACAGGATGTAACTCAGGATCAGTACAGGATAAGTAATGTAATGTATATACACAGTGACTGCACCAGCAGATTAGTGAGCGTAGCTCTGGAGTATAATACAGGATGTAACTCAGGATCAGTACAGGATAAGTAATGTAATGTATATACACAGTGACTGCACAAGCAGAATAGTGAGCGCAGCTCTGGAGTATAATACAGGATAAGTAATGTAATGTATGTACACAGTGACTGCACCAGCAGAATAGTGAGCGCAGCTCTGGAGTATAATACAGGATAAGTAATGTAATGTATGTACACAGTGACTGTACCAGCAGAATAGTGAGCGCAGCTCTGGAGTATAATACAGGATGTAACTCAGGATCAGTACAGGATAAGTAATATAATGTATGTACACAGTGACTGTACCAGCAGAATAGTGAGCGCAGCTCTGGAGTATAATACAGGATGTAACTCAGGATCAGTACAGGATAAGTAATATAATGTATGTACACAGTGACTGTACCAGCAGAATAGTGAGCGCAGCTCTGGAGTATAATACAGGATGTAACTCAGGATCAGGATAAGTAATGTAATGTATGTACACAGTGACTGTACCAGCAGAATAGTGAGCGCAGCTCTGGAGTATAATACAGGATAAGTAATGTAATGTATGTACACAGTGACTGTACCAGCAGAATAGTGAGCGCAGCTCTGGAGTATAATACAGGATGTAACTCAGGATCAGTACAGGATAAGTAATATAATGTATGTACACAGTGACTGTACCAGCAGAATAGTGAGCGCAGCTCTGGAGTATATGGAACTCAGGATCACTACAGGCTACGTAATGTGATGTACTTACAAAATTGCTCATCCTTTTATGTTGATTCATTGTACTGTACATGTCAGCTGTAACGTATATATCCTTTTTCGCAGGCACTGCAATCTTAGCAAATAACGGTAAAAGAAACCATCCCAGGGGTCACTCTGCCCTTCTCTCCTACCAGGAATGGGAGGGGGTCTCATTTTGATTTTTGCTCTGAGGGTCAGACCAAAGAGTCCAGTTAATGAGAGAGAATATAATAATAGCAATTACAATCAACATAATATAATACCGTATACTATATACTAATATTGGGCAGTGTGTCATTCTCATCTGAACGGTTGGCGACGTTAACCCTTGTTTTCTTGGAGCGCTCACAGTAATATCAATCACTTAGCCTTTAAAGTTGTTTTTTTTTGAAGGAAACATAAAAAAACAGGAAAAAAAAATCAGCATTGGAGTAGCTTCTCCCTTTCGGTGCGCTGCCTGTGACTGATCTTTCTTTTGTTCTGTTCTCGTATTTTGCATTCTATCTTTTCTCTGATCTCTCTCCCAGTTGTTGCTTTCCTACGCTTTCCAATTTGCTACCTTCTCATCTCATTTCAATCTGTTCCACTGCTGTGATATATAATTACGCCTCGGTTAGAGTGCACGTAAATGGAAAATAAAGTAGTAGATATAAACAGCTACTTTACCACACAACAGCCTGCGGATCGCTCAGACGTTCAGGAATATACATTACACCGCATGCAGCAGAGTACCGGCGAGACGGGGCAAGCCGGGCAATTCCCAGGAGGGCTACTAAGCCAGCAAGTAAAAGCAGGGTCGAGGCTCCCAGGACGTTATAACATCATGGCCATTCCATCGCGGGGAGCCAGGGGGACAAAATGAAGAGGATCCGAGGAGCGTGCCCACCTCAAATTCCTCTACACTTTCCTCCATGAGAATTTACCCTTCATTCATTTGCCGCAGCCGCAAAATCACGGCCGCAAAATAACGCGGCGTATACGATCCAGGCTCCCATTGAAATCAATGGGAGCTCTTACGGTGCGCAAACTCTCACATGCCGTATACGTGCCACATCATGCGGCACGTTACTCCGTGTGAACGCACCCTTATATCACTTTTATTTCAGGGTTACTGTATGGCAGTCACCTGTATTGTCACTTTTATGGGAAGCTTGGGGGGCATAGTTGCTGTCACTGTTATGGAGACACTCGCCACCCATAAGCTAAAAGGGGTTATGCTAAAATCATATTTGTCCTCTATCCATAAACCTCATGCCCTGAAACAAAAAAATTGTCCAAGTCGCCTGAGAAAAGTTCTAATATGTAAGGCCATATGTACTGAAGTAATTCTTAAATTCTAAGGAGCAACTTTCTAAACAGTCAATATGAGAAAAAGCCCTTCCATTGTGTCGCTGTGTAGTCTGTGTAACTCCTTCACATAGCTGGTTGTCCTGCTGCTTCACCATGCTGTTCTCCTGGCTGTGTCAGTGCTCTTCCAATCCTCTCAGTATTATCTCCACGCTGTCGTACTTTGTCAGGGCTCGTTCACATCTGCGCCTGTACTCCGTTCTGCAGGTTTCCATTTCTTGCACAAAACAGGGGCAGGAGACGGGAACCTGCCGGCATGTTTGAAGCCCATTCATTTGAATGGGCTTGAAAAGTCTCCGTCCGTGTGCGTTTTATGCTCTCCGCGGCAAAACCGTTTTTTAAAATCGGACACAGAGTCGGACATGCAGTACTCTGTGTCCGGTTTTTAAAAAATGGTTTAGCCGCGGAGAGCATAAAACACTCACCGGCGCTCACGGCCGGACTCGCCATGACAGGTTTCCGTCTTCTGCATGCAACCTGAAAACGGAGATCGAACGCTGGTATGAACCCAGCGTAAGTGTGGTAGCCATGTTTTTCACAGCTAGCACACTGACCCATTTTTTTCTGTGGCCCCATATACACGCTTGTGTATTATTACGGGTGAGTGCTGTGACCCTGGGGCAGAACTATATCATTTATGTGCTGTTTATGAACGGACCAATTTCTACCAACATTTGTGTGCATATAGCCTTACAGACAGCCGCAGGGAGACAGAGGAGGTTGTAGACAGCGGATCAGAGTGTGTAGATGGGGGAACCATCCAAGTCTCCAGGGAGAGAAGATCACTGTGTTAACATATAGTTAGAGAGGGAACATACACAAAATAAGGTCTGCAGTAAATCGCACAGGCTGTGTATCATTGTAAAGAGAGAGGAGAGCACACATGGCAAATACTTCAGGGGAGGGAGGGGGTTCACAAGATCCTCAAAATAGGTGTCTGTCAGAAGACAGGAGAAGAGATCACTCATGAAGATGGCCGACTAACATTTCATGTTTCTGGGGTATGACGTTAGGTCGCAAATCACATGTGAACACATCGGTTCAGGCGCGAGTGACACAAGACTGTGTTCACATGTGACCTCGAAGGAAATAATTGTCATATTTTCTTTGTTTGATTGCATGATAATAGAGTGTAAAGGCAAAGTAGTGCGGACAAAGGAGAATCCATTAGCAGATCCAATACAAAGCTACAGAAATCTAAATATATACATCTATACTGGACACATATCATCTTATACTGCAGGATCGGCATACTGACTACGTATGATTCAGTACTACAGATATACAGAATACACCAGGTGTATAAGGCCTTACCGCATGTATGTGTAATGTACTGTGCCAGTAATTATATAGGGGTGCTAGTGTAAGGTGAATATGACAGGCACTATTATAGGGGTACTGTGGTAAACATTATAGGGGCACTATGACAGGCACTATTATAGGGGTACTCTGGTAAACATTATAGGGGCACTATGACACACTATTATAGGGGTAGTCTGGTAACATTATAGGGGTACTATGAAAGGCACTATTATAGGGGTACTCTGGTTAGCATTATAGGGGCACTATGACAGGCACTATTATAGGGGTACTCTGGTAAGCATTATAGGGGCACTATGACAGGCACTATTATAGGGGTACTCTGGTAAGCATTATAGGGGTACTCTGGTAAGCATTATAGGGGCACTATGACAGGCACTATTATAGGGGTACTCTGGTAAACATTATAGGGGCACTATGACATGCACTGTTATAGGGGTACTCTGGTAAACATTATAGGGGCACTATGACAGGCACTGTTATAGGGGTACTCTGGTAAACATTATAGGGGCACTATGACAGGCACTGTTATAGGGGTACTCTGGTAAACATTATAAGGGCACTATGACAGGCACTGTTATAGGGGTACTGTAGTAAACATTATAGGGGCACTATGACAGGCACTGTTATAGGGGTACTCTGGTAAACATTATAGGGGCTCTATGACAGGCACTATTATAGGGGTACTGTGGTAAACATTATAGGGGCTCTATGACAGGCACTATTATAGGGGTACTCTGGTTAGCATTATAGGGGCACGATCACAGGCACTATTATAGGGGTACTCTGGTTAGCATTATAGGGGCACGATCACAGGCACTATTATAGGGGTAGTCTGGTAAGCATTATAGGGGCACTAGGACAGGCACTATTATAGGGGTACTGTGGTAAACATTATAGGGGCTCTATGACAGGCACTATTATAGGGGTACTGTGATAATCATTATAGGGGCACTATGACAGGCACTATTATAGGGGTAGTCTGGTAACCATTATAGGTGCACTATGACAGGCACTATTATAGGGGTACTGCGGTACAATAGGCTCACGTATTCCCAAGCCCCCCGTTCTCCAATATGGGAAACATAAACCATTATTTACCTGGCGCCACCATATACCGTAGCCCTATATAAATGCTGATCATTAGAACTGACCCCTAGCCACATCCCATGGACACAGCCTTATAGCCGGAGGTGCCGCCGACCCCGACATCTTTATAGGATCTCCCACGACTTTACAAGGACAATTACCTTAAAGTCATCACAAATCAAATACAAAACACAAATTGTAAGTAATAAAATCCTTGGACGTTGCGATTCGCTGTAACTGCGTGTGCGTAAATCCGTCATGCTGCACATCCATCATACGGCCATGGATCTCATTAGGGCGGTGTAATTGTCTGCTATCTGTACATCGCTGTGATCGCAAGAATAGCCCCGGGTTATTAAAGGGCAACACACACCGAAAATAATGATAAGACTTCTCTGCTGCTCACTGTCGCCCCCTAGTACATAAAATACATGTCACATTCTTCAGTCCAGTCAGCAGAATCTTGTTACTTTAAGGGGCTGTTCACACAGAGGAGTTTGCAGCTGATTTTGAGGTGGATTCTGCATTAGGTGCCACCCATCTTTCCCAGGCTACTGTCAGGACACAGTGACAGGTAACACACAAAAATCTATTCAGCTGTTGTTTTTTTTAACTCATATCTGTTCTAGGGAAAGCTGGGTAACGTCAAATGTAGCATTATTACAGGTGTCCTCACCCAGCTTTCCCATAGTCCTGAATATTAGACCTAGCTAGACATAGATAACCCATTGCTAAGTGACAAAAAAGCTTATCATATCTGTTACAGGGAAAGCTGGGTCACCCAACTTTCCCATATTTCGGGATGGTAAAACTAGTTACTTCTACATATACTACTACTAAAGCTACAAAATATTAATATTCTTAATAACATCTCTTCCAGGAAAAGCTGGGTGACGACATATTACAGATGTTGACACTCAGCTTTCCCAGACTACAGCATGGCACGATTTTTAACTTTCTGATATTACTATAACAACTACTATATGAAAGGTCTCATCAGAGGGTAGATGGAGGATTCCTAGTATTATCTGATCCAAGAAAAGCTGGGTGACATTCCAAATAATGGTATTACTAGTGCTGCCACTCAGCTTTCCTAGGCATTGATTACTAATACATTATCCAGTGTGAGGGCTTATTATATTTCACCCAACTTTCCCATATTACTACCCCAGGTATAAAGTACTACTATGTTGACATCCAGTGTATTACCACCCAGCTTTCCCACAGCACTGTGCTCCAAATCCCAGCCTAGATATCCAGCAATGTATTGTCCATTATCATGTGAGAGGTCTCATGTTAAACTCTATATTTTTATAGTAGTCATATCTGCTCCTGAGAAAGCTGGGATGGCATCCAATTTATGACCCAGCTTTCTCAAACAATCCCAACCTAGTTATTAGGTGACATATTATCCAATGGCATGTGAGACAGCAAAAAGTTCTAGTAAGACATTTCCTAGTC
The DNA here is from genome assembly GCF_031893055.1 of Leptodactylus fuscus. NCBI lineage: Eukaryota > Metazoa > Chordata > Amphibia > Anura > Leptodactylidae > Leptodactylus > Leptodactylus fuscus. The sequence continues at coordinate 22,173,510 of NC_134266.1, read as the reverse complement.
CTATCCGTTCCAGGGAAAGCTGGGTTACATCAAATTAGCAACCTTACATCTATTGCTCTCCATCCTGACGGGTCACGGCTATTCTAGTCTTATGCTAGGTTATACAAAACCCATTACCCTTTTCTTAGACACATCTGATCCTTGGAAAGCTGGGTGATATCAATTTAGCAGTATTTCATGTGTTGTTACCCAGCGCTCCCAGTCATAAAATCTATCAGCCCCTTTCCTAGAGATATCTGATTGTTGGAAAGCTGGGTGAAATGTTGATGCTCATTTCTTAGTCATAGCTGATCCTGGGAAAGCTGGGTGACACCAATTTAGCAACATTACATGTATTGTCACCCAACTCTCCCAGATTTTCCCACTGCTACTATTGGAGGGGTCTTCTATTAAGTTAAATTAAATCGATTACCCGTTTCCTACTCATATCTGTTCCAGGGAAAGTTGGGTGACGTCAATTTTGCAACATTTCATGTATTGTTACCTAATTGTTACCAGATTTTAGAGTCTCTACTATTTGAGGGATCTTAGGTTAAATTCAATAAAACTTAATACCCATTTCCTAATACTATCTGATCCTAGGAAAGCTGGGTGATATAAATTTTGCAACAGTTCATGTATTGTTACTCATCTTTCCCAATCTCTGCTATTTGTGGTGTCTCATGATATGTTACAAAAAAAATCTATTGACCATTTCCTAATCATATCTGATCCCAGGAAAGCTGGGTGATATCAATTTATCAATATTTCATGTACTGTTACCCAGATCTCCCGCATTCTAAGTCCCTACTATTTAAGACGTCTTAGGCTAAGTTAAATAAAAATCTGTTACCCATTTCCTACTCATATCTGTTCCAGGGAAAGCTGGGTGATATCAATTTTGCAACATTTAAGATATATATTTATTGTTATGTCATCTGTTCTTACTCATCTTTCTCAGTCACTGTCATTTGTGGTGTCTTGCTAAGTTAAAAATATATATCACCCATTTCCTAGTAATATCTGATCCTTAGAAAGCTGGGTGACGCCTTGGAAATAGGGTGACGTCACCCAGCTTTCCTAGACTACTGCATACCGAAGCTTAGCCTAGAGATCCATGTGTGCAATATGAAATGTCTCCCGCTAACCTGATCAAAATTCCATTATACTATTTATAATCATATCTGATCCTAGGAAAGTTGGGTGGTATCCAATATAGGGACCTTTTAGTTGGCGTCACCCACTTTTTTGTGTGTATGATAATACTTTATCCGGTGAGACGTCTGAGAAACATAAGGATGGGGGTAAATGCAAACTTAGCAGAGCTAGTAGCCACCCAACTTTCCCAGACACTGATAAAACTAGGACACTAGTTGTCACGTGATGCTCTGTACTTTGCAGACATGATGTGACGGACAGGACCATGTGCACAGTTGACTTGTAAAGTTGCACTAAAGTCCCCCCCCCCCCCTTCCCCAATGGCAGGTACTCACCAATCCTTAGGACTTGCTGGGAAGTCTGGGGGGTGATCACACTGAAAATACAGAGCAGGGGGAGAAGAAGTCCACGGCTGCCAGGGGGGTCCATGGTGGACAGTGATGGGGTCAGTGCTGCCTGCTAGGTCCTAGAGCTGGGGCCACACTGATGGCCACTTCATCCTAAGGCTCAGTCACTCTCCTGGCTCCCAGGCTTGGTAGAGCTCTCTAGCCCATCACTGCATCTCTGCTGCTCCCTGGAAGCTCCACCAGCTGCTGGCCACAGGCACTGCTTGCTCCCCAGTCTGCAGGCAGGTTCCTCAGCTGGCTGGCAGGTTCCTCTGCTTGTTCCCCAGTCTGCAGGCAGGTTCCTCAGCTGGCTGGCAGGTTCCTCTGCTTGCTCCCCAGTCTGCAGGCAGGCTCCTCAGACGACAGGCAAGCTCCTCTGCTTGCTCCCCAGTCTGCAGGCAGGATCCTCAGCTTGCTCTCTCTGCTTTCTTGCACACCAGCCAGCAAGAAAGTGAGGAGGGAGCAGGGAGCAGGCAATGCCTCCAGATCTCCAGCAGATTAAGCCACATTCACTCCCAGGCAAGTAGCAGGGCTGATTGAATCCTTTGCTGGGAATCTACTGATGAAAGCAAATCTAATCTCCATGTTTTGGCAGGGAGTGGAGGAGCAGGGTGGTGATTAAGTCAGCATCATGTAAGTACAAAGTATCAGCACCCTCATCCTCCTCCTCCTCATCCTCATCTCCTTCTTTCTGCCTCTACTTCTCTTTCTTCCCTGCACAGTCTGCTCTTGTTAAATGAGCATTTCAGGGACCACCCCTAGGACTCTGTGCACACAGTGGAGCTGTAGTAGGCTGGAGATGTCTTCACAGCCCCTAGAAGACAGATAGGAGCCAGCCCTCACCTGCTGAGTGTGTGACAGGCAGCTGTGTCACTCAAGTGTGGGTGGAACCAGAAGTCTCAGCATGCCTTGTATCAGTATAGTAAACTCACATGTATCAATATCTACTACTCCCAGCATACCCTGACTGATGGAGGAGCTATAGGTCAGCAAATGCATTTGTGGAACTACAGGCACCAGCATGCCCTTAGTACACTGTATACATGATGGCTCCATTGATATCTTATAAGAGTAGAATGATGCCGGCTGCTCACCGCAGATCAATTTTATGACCACAGGCAATCATTTTGTGGAACTACAAGTCTCAGGATACCCTTGCACTTATACAATGGCGTCCTAGAGCACAATAAACATTGCATGCTAGATACAAGGATGGGACACGAAAATAAGTCATTGCATTGGGTAAAGTAGAGTATCTGACACTGCGGTGGAACTACAAGTCCCAGGATGGAGCAGCAAACCAGTGTCCAATCTGATAATTCCCCTTCATACCATAGGCATCTCCTGCTACTTTACAATCACAGGTCTCAGGATTTCCGTCCACACCTTGCAATTACCTAAAGAAGAAAGCTGTTATGGAACTACAAGCACCAGCATGCTCTGTCTGTGTATCCTTGTATATTACACACAGCAGCATGCTCCTTCTGTGCATTGTCTACGGATGATACTGCATATAGGGCACTCATATATGGCTGCACTCTACGCATTGACATTGGCAGTCCAGCCTTGAGTATATACAGTAAGTCCTCGCAGATTATTGCCTCCGTTTTTGTTTTTTTTTATTATTAGTTTAACCCCAGGACATTAAAAATGCAGCAAAAATCTCACTGAGCAAAAGACAGATGTGAACACGGTGCAGTTTAGTGAACTGCGCCACTAGCCCACAAGCTGCAGTACCAAGCAAAGCCACAACTATAGGTGTGGTGCTGTAGCAGTAAACACAATCAGGGTCCACATAAAATGCGGAATCTGAAGCTGCGGCACCGGACGGGGCTCTAGGAATGACCAGGAACAAAACCCTAAAATGCCTATTTTTGGGGTAAAGTTGCATAAACAAAACCCTTTCCCACCTGTTTTGCAGGATTTTCCTGTCCAAATCCGGACTATTGGCATGCTATATCTGCAGCAAAGAGAACGGAGCAAAGAGATGAAATTCAGTTATCAAAACTGCTTAATAACTGCAACTTTTTTTTTCCTTCTATAGTAGGGCTTATTTTTTGCTGGACAGATTGTACTTGGAAATGTAATATTCCATACAATGTATTGGTGAAGCTGGAAAAAAATCAGAATGGGGTGAAATTAGAGGAAAACTGCATGTGAGACGCCTCATGACATTACCTGTATTCTGCAAGTTCTTATGATTATAGCCATACCAAGTACTTGCTATTTATTTACTTTTCTGCATGCAGGACTTCATAAGACGTCAATAGGCTCCCGGCTGTCATAGTAAGGGGAGGGAGATTGAAAAAATGCCTCGGTCACAGCGGACTCACATTGCAGGCAATGCTGCTGTGTCGTGGTTGTGTAATACAAGGAAAGCGTGGTGGGTGTGGCTGCCGATATAGAATGGCAGGTGTTGGGAAATGGTTAAGGGGGCCTTTCGCCACAAACTCTGGGTTTTTGCATCCTTTAATAGGCCCTCGATCTACTGATTCCAGCGCAGTTGGAATTTCTTCAATAGCCCCCACCGTTCCTGAGTTATGGATTGCATGTGTATGGATTGCTCAGGAATGGCGGGGGCTAGAGGAAAAATTCTAAAATTTGATTGTGTGATGGAGACCCTCTACACTGCTTCTCAGTGATTTGGATTATGGATTCGTTCTGGCCTTCGTCTCTCTACTGTTCCCATTATATTTCTTGTATTGTTTTTTGCTTTTACCTGTATTTGCTTGACCATCCATTGATACATTTTTCGGACTATAAGACGCAGGTTTTAGAGGAGGAAAATAGGGAAAAAAAATTTGGAAGCAAAAACTGGTCAAATATTTAATATATGGGAGTTGTAGTTTTGCAACAGCTGCAAGGCCACATTGACAGGTGACCCTGCAGCTGTACGGGGATGCATAGAGTGTTTTTTTTTGCGGGGCCAGAAGTACTTTTTAGTTATACCATTTTGGGGACTATATATTGCTTAGATCACCTTGTATTGAAAAAAAAAACGGTGGTTTATGATATATGATTTTCTACTTTTATATATATATATATATTCTAGGGACAGGAGGTGATTTAGAACTTTTATTTATTTCATATTTTTATTATATATTTTTAAAGTTTTTTTTTACTATTTTATTCCCCCCCGGGGGCTTGAACCTGCGGTCACTTGATTGCAAGTCCCATAGACGGCAATACAACTGTATTGCCGTCTATGGGACATTCTGTCTATTAGTATTACGGCTGGTCATAGACCCAGCCGCAATACTAATATATAGCAGTGACAGGCCGGGTAGCCTCATTAGGCTCCCGGCTGTCACCCGAACAGGTCGGCTCCTGCGATATCGCCGCGCAGGAGCCGGCCTGCAACTTCACAGGTACGGGGCCGGTGGGGACTGGCCCCGGGGGAGAAGGGGCCGCTGATACTGACCCGGCATCCGCTGTACTAGAGAGGCGGATGCCGGTGAGAGATAGACGCCGGGGCCTGAGACATCGCTGCGCTCCTCTGCCCTGCATGAAGCCAGCGGCGGGGGGACGGAGAAGCGGAATAGCATCGCCGCTGCTGGCTTCATGCAGGGCAGAGGAGCGCAGCGATGTCTCAGTCCCCGGCGTCTATCCCTTGCCGACATCCGCCTCTCTATTACGGCGGGTGCCAGGCGCCACATTCAGACTATAAGACGCACCCTTCTTTTCCCCCCAAATTTGGGGGAAAAAAAGTGCGTCTTATAGTCCGAAAAATACGGTAATTCTGTATATGTTAGTGGCTAGTACCGAACCACTCGGGCTAAATATATAAAATTTATAAAGCTGGTTTCGTATTATCCTGAGCCCAGACACTCAAGGGGTATGAGTGGAAGGTAAGGAAGGTGATCGCGAGTGAGCCAAGCGGCTTTGTAAGGTGAGATCCTTCACAGCTGGTATCAGTGGAACATAGCCGAATGAAAAATGCAAAGAGGTGGTGAAAGATGCTGTTTATTTCTATATTATTACATCATGGTGAACATATAGTTAATGGTCAGAGGTTGTGCCTGCAAAATCTGCATCAGCTATATGTACAGGACCTAGGCTTCACTGCTGGAGTCTGAGATATCTTGACTAATATCAACCTGCAAGTTGCCACCTACAGATGCCTACTACGTCCAGCCAGAGACAGGACCTAATAGTTATCTAGGAGATGTACAATATACTGAAAACACAAATATGCAGTATATTGTACAGGTGATCAAGAAATGTTAAAAAATGTAAAAACACAGGTATAAAAATATGCCAAAAATGAAAAGCTTAAAATAAACGTTTCCCAACAAAACCAAATTAATGCAGGGAAGACCAAGGAGATGGTGGTGGACTTTAGTAAACGAGAAGTGCTCCGACCCCTATGGAGATCCAAGGGACATGTATTGAGATAGTCAGGACCTATAAGTAGCTGGGCGTGCTCCTCAATAATAAACTAGATTGGGCTGACCACCTGGAGGCGCTGCACAGAAAGGGCCACAGCAGACTCCACCTGCTCAGGAGGCTGAGGGCTTTCGGAGTCCAGGGGACACTTTCAACTCTGTGGTTGCTTCAGCCATCTTTTTCGGTGTGGCCTGCTGGGGGAGCAGTATATCAACCAGGGACAGAAATAGACTTGACAGGCTGATCAGGAGGGCCAGCTCTGTCCTGGGGAGCCCCCTGGACCCAGTACATGTGGTGGGTGACAGAAGGATACTGTCTGTGGTGACCCCCATGCGGGAGAACAAATCCCACCCCATGTATGGGACCCTGATGGGACTTGGCAGCACTGTAAGTGACCGTCTGCTTCACCCCAAGAGTGAGAAGGAGCTATCGCAGGTCCTTCCTTCCAACCACGACCAGGCTGTATAATCTACATCAGACCAAGCGAAGACACTCCGCACAGAGAACTAATGATTATGACTATGAAGTCTTCCTTCTTTCTTCTTCTCCTACTTAGCTGCTATGGACTCCTAGTATATCTAGTATATCCTAGTATATTCTCTTCTCAGCTTATGTGTGCCTACGTCTGTATTATATTACTGTGTATTATCCTGTATCTGTATTACTAGGCTGCTGTAACATGCTGAAATTTCCCCACTGTGGGACTATTAAAGGATTATCTTATTTTATCTTAATATTGCCACCCGAAAAATCCAAACTGTTAAAAATGAATTGCATTTATTCTATAGGGTCAGAAGAATTATAAATAAATAATAATAAAAATAATATATAATACTAGAACTATTACCAGTAAGAAATACAGCTCACCATGCAAAACTCTAGGACAGTCAACCAAAGTATAAAAAAAAATTGGGAGAATCCTGGCCAAAGCGGGACGGTGAGTGAATATATGCATAGATGAAGGCTACGGCACTGATCTTCTCCAGGTATCTTTTACTACCTTGCACATTGAGTTATCCTAAGTATCAGACATTGTCCTGGAACATATCGCTGCGTCCTCCCTTATACGGCAGGAGCGCACAGTTTAATGAGCCCCTTGTTGTCACACAGGCTGCAGGAGGGACATGGAGGACACCCCGGAGGAGGAATATGAGCGCAGTTATTAATCCAAGGAGTGCAGGTGTATAGGATGTAAGGAACAAATAACTGTGTCCAATGTTTGTCCTATAATGAGATATCGAAAGAGTAAGAATAACAAGCTCTCCAAAATCCTCAAGGATCTCCTGGATTAAAAATCATTATTTGGGTCCCTGTTGTGAAATCATTGCAAGGAAACCAATAAAAATGAAGGACATACATAGACCGGTGACATTAATGTGACCACCTGTCAAAATCCAGAATAACCACCAGAGCGGGCCGCTGCGAGACGTGCAGGAAGAGAGGGGATGTTGTGATGATGTCACTGGGATGTTGAGCCATGCCGACTCCAGTGCTGTGGCCAGCTGTGCTAGGTTACACGGTTGAGCATCCATGGGGCGAACAACCCGATCGAGGTGGTGCCACAGATTCTCGATTGGGTTCAAGTCCGGGGAATTTGCTGGTCAAGGGAGTGCGGTAAACTCATCCTGGTGCTCCTCGAACCACACACGTACACTGTGAGCTTTATGACATGTCGCATTGTCCTGCTGGTAGATGCCATCATCCTGAGGAAAAACATTTCGCATGTAGGGGTGAACATGGTCCGCAAGGATAGATGCTTACTTGTGTTGATCCATCATGCCTTCCACAATGATGAGTGCACTGAGATGGCTGAGGACACGTGCCTTCTGCCATTGGTTATTTAACATTGACGTCAAAAGTAGGCGGTGCTCACATTAATAGGACTGGACTGTGTACACCTCTACTCGTTCCTACAGCTATGGTCTAGATCAGTGGTTCTTAACCTAGGGAGCGAGTCTTAACCTGTGTTCGGTGTCCACCACTCTACTCCCCACTTCCTCTCTGCTTTGGGGCTTGATGGGACATCAGCAATGAACACAAGAGGTATTGGGGAGCAGAGCGGTTCTGACGGAAGTGCCCATTGTACTTGTAGAGTAAGGATGGCGTCTGTGAGTGTTTAGAGGAAGCAGCAGCTCCATAAGCTTCATTTGATGGGGCTATTTTATTATATACTAGCTGTTACCTGCGACATTGTCTGCGGTGATTGTAGAAGTGGGTATATACAGGCGCGGGTAAGGTTTTCGTACTGTGTATAAGGGATGGGATATGAAATGTAACTTTGTATCTTGTTTTTTCTATAATTCAGAGAATATGTGAGACTTTTGTGTTGAAGTTACTTTGTATTTGAGCTGCTATATATACGGTGTTGTGAGAAACTTTACATAGTGACTTTGGGACAGAAGTATTTGAAGTTAACCCCTTCCCGCCGATGGCATTTTTTGATTTTCGTTTTTGACTCCCCTCCTTCTAAACCCCATAACTTTTTTATTTCTCCGCTCCCAAAGCCATGTGAGGTCTTAATTTTTCCTGGGACAAATTTTTCTTCATGATGCCACCATTATTTATTCTATATAATGTACTGGGAAGCAGGGAAAAAATTCTGAATGGGGTGGATTTGAAGAAAAAATGCATTTCTGCGACTTTCTTACGGGCTTTGGTTTTACGGCGTTCACTGTGCAACCAAAATGACCTGTCCCCTGTATTCTGTGTTTCGTTACGATTCTGGGGATACCAAAATTAGTTGGTTTTATTTACATTTTGACCCCTTAAAAAAAATCCAAAACTGTGTTAAAAAATAATTTTTTGAAAAGTCGCCATATTCCGACAGCCGTAACTTTTTTATACGTGCGTGTACGGGGATGTATGGGGCGTCTTTTTTTGCGGGACTGGGAGTACTTTGTAGTTCTACCATTTTTGGGAAATGTTATTGCTTTGATCACTTTTTATTCAATTTTTTATCAGAATCAAAACAGTGAAAAAACAGCGGTTTGGCAATTTTGACCATTTTTTCCGCTACAGCTTTTACCGAACAGGAAAAATATTTGTATAGCTTTGTAGAGCGGGTGATTTTGGACGGAGGGATACCTAACATGTATGTGTTTCACAGTATTTCAGTACTTTTATATGTGTTCTAGGGAAAGGGGGGTGATTTGAATTTTTTATCCTTTATTTTTTGTTTTTTTATTTTTTTTTTTACTTTTTTTAAAAAAATTTTTTTGCATTTATTAGACCGCCTAGGGGTATTGACATGGGTGGGCGGTGTCATGGATTGTCAGAGCGGTGGGGGTCGGCAAACATGGCTGCTCCGGAGCGTTAAAGAGCGCCTCCTGGAGTATCGTTAAGGTGAGGGGCAAAGTGGTAAAGTATATGTATATGTGATTGTGTGGGGTTAGGGGCGAGGCTGTAGAGGGCAATATGAATTTTGTGGCTTGCTATGGTCCAAAGTGTGTGAGATTGCAGAAATGGTGGTGTGAGTTTGGGTTTTCTGGGGGTCCTGGCACAAACGTATGTGCGCTATTGTGACGGAAAGTAGCCTATTGTTTAATCGTGTGTATTAACTATGTTTGTGGAAAATTTCAGCCAAATCAGTGGAGCGGTTTTTCCGTGATTGAGGAACAAACATCCGAACATGCAAACATCCAAACACACAAACCCACAAACTTTCACATTTATAATATTAATAGGATTAGGGCATTATATTAGATGTGAGGGCCATTATACTATATGTTGGGCCATTATATTATACTTTTATGTGGGGACCATTATATGTGGAGGCAATGTATGGGGACTGTGGAGAACATTATATTACACGTGGGTCACTGTAGACGTGATTATATTACAGGTGGGGCACCGTGGGAGTCATTATATTGTATATGGACACTGAAGGGGCAATTCTACTGAGTGTGAGGGCCATTATACTATATGTGGAATTACTGAAGGGGCTATTGTATTACATGTGGAGACACTGATGGGGCCATTAATCTACATGTTGGGGGTAATGAGGGGACTGTTATACTATATGTGGAGGCATTGAAAGACCATAATTCACACAGAGTAACGCGAGGCGTTTTTCGTGCTTATTTAAAATTACGGACGTAAAAATACAGACGTATTTTACTATAGAACTCAATGGAAACGTCTTTTTACGGCCGTAACAATAAGCACAAAATAAGTACAAAAAACACCTCGCGTTACTCCGTGTGAATGTACTACATCTAGGGGCACTGAGGGGAGCGTTATAAGATAAGATAATCCTTTAATAGTCCCACAGTGGGGAAATTTCAGCATGTTACAGCAGCATAGTAATACAGATACAGGATAATACACAGTAATATATTACAGGACACACATATGCTGAGAAGACAATGCGACTAAAAATCAGCTCCAAATTCCATCTGGAAGGAGTCAGTGCAGGACGTCTCTTTGCTCTTCCTGAAGACTCCATGGTTGATTCAGCTATGGCAACTGCTTCTCCGAGAATATCGCTATTAACCCATTGCTACTGAGACTAACCAGTGGGCAAAACCATGGCAGAAAGCCAAAAGTTCTGCTTTAGTATTCCGCCACAAGTTACACAGAGGAATCCGAGGTGAGATACAGCTTCAAATTCCTCTGCTAATTCCACTATGTGAATGCTACTGCAGATTTAGCAGCCACCGCCCCCCCCACACACACACACTTCTTCATTCACGCTATCCATTACCATCAAATTCTCACCCCCACATCAATTTCTCACTCCCCCTCCAGTTGCCCCCAGCTTAATGTCCCCCATTTGCCACCAATTGAATGCTCCCCATCATCTGCCACCAGTTTAATGTCCCTCATCATCACCCATAAGTTTATGGTCCACCTCCATCTGCCCCCTTCACTACACTCTTAAAGAGGACCTTTCATGGTTTGGGGCACAGGCAGTTCTATATACTGAATTCAGCGCACTGTTGGCTTTCCCGATCTGTGCCCCGGGTAAAGCGCTATCGGTGCCGATATCGTAGCTCTTCACAGTCAGTCAGGACCGTCCGTCACCACAGCAGCGCCAATTGCGCTGTACAGTGTGAGCGGGGAGGAACGCCCCCTCCGCTCCTGATAATAATAGTCTATGGACGAGCACTGTGAGCAGAGGGAGGGGGGCGTTCCTCCCCGCTCACACTGTACTGCGCGATAGGCACTGCTTGTACAGAAGGACGTTCCTGACTGACTGTGAAGAGCTACGATATCGGCACCTATAGCTCTTCACCCGGGGCACAGATTGGGAAAGCCGACAGTGCGCTGAATTCAGTATATAGAACTGCCTGTGCCCCAAACCATGAAAGGTCCTCTTTAAGTGAGGATCCTGCTGCCCTGTGCTTGGATAGGTCATGGCAAGGGCAAAACGGGTCTGGTTTGGAGTGGCCCTATTTGGTATAGTAGAGTAAGTTGTGAGCCATGCCCCCATACACACAAGAAACAATACTGCAGACAAAATTGCTGTATGTTTTACTGTATGACTGTGCAAGAATAGAATACACAGTGATGTCACAGTACGGAGATAATACACACAGTGATGTCACAGTACAGAGATAATACACACAGTGATGTCACAGTACAGGGATAATACACACAGTGATGTCACAGTACAGGATAATACACACAGTGATGTCACAGTACAGGGATAATACACACAGTGATGTCACAGTACAGGGATAATACACACAGTGATGTCACAGTACAGAGATAATACACACAGTGATGTCACAGTACAGGGATAATACACACAGTGATGTCACAGTACAGGATAATACACACAGTGATGTCACAGTACAGGATAATACACACAATGATGTCACAGTACAGGATAATACACACAGTGATGTCACAGTACAGAGATAATACACACAGTGATGTCACAGTACAGAGATAATACACACAGTGATGTCACAGTACAGGATAATACACACAATGATGTCACAGTACAGGGATAATACACACAGTGATGTCACAGTACAGAGATAATACACACAGTGATGTCACAGTACAGGATAATACACACAGTGATGTCACAGTACAGAGATAATACACACAGTGATGTCACAGTACAGGGATAATACACACAGTGATGTCACAGTACAGGGATAATACACACAGTGATGTCACAGTACAGGATAATACACACAGTGATGTCACAGTACAGGGATAATACACACAGTGATGTCACAGTACAGGGATAATACACACAGTGATGTCACAGTACAGAGATAATACACACAGTGATGTCACAGTACAGGGATAATACACACAGTGATGTCACAGTACAGGATAATACACACAGTGATGTCACAGTACAGGATAATACACACAGTGATGTCACAGTACAGAGATAATACACACAGTGATGTCACAGTACAGAGATAATACACACAGTGATGTCACAGTACAGGATAATACACACAATGATGTCACAGTACAGGGATAATACACACAGTGATGTCACAGTACAGAGATAATACACACAGTGATGTCACAGTACAGGATAATACACACAGTGATGTCACAGTACAGGGATAATACACACAGTGATGTCACAGTACAAGATAATGCACACAGTGATGTCACAGTACAAGATAATACACACAGTGATATCACAATACAAGGATAACAGAACCAGACGTCTTTACTCTGTTAAAATGAACCCCTTTCATTGTTGAACCCTCTGCAGCTGCATACCCCCTCCGCTGGTACACATCGATGATTCTGTAAAATTAAAAATATATTTGAATTATTTGAATTTTTAAATATAACTAAATACTTATCTGAATTGTGGTCAATAAAGCCAGTCATATGACCAAGACCTTACTATATAGGCTGAATATCACATTACATGACACTGATGAAGTGCGAGCCCTTGAACCCGTCATATATATCAGTCATATATCTTATAGATGTCCCTGCCACCCCCCACCCCCCGGCTCGGATGCAGAGTGACAGGCTTAATGGAATCCTCAAATACTAATTTGGATTTAATCTCTCTGAAGAACAGATAAAATCCTTAAAAATGGCAGCGTCCCCCATTTAGCATGGATTGCCATAGACATATGTTTGCAGTTCTAAGCAGAGCCTTTAAATCAGAGCCCAGGTGAAAGCGGAGCCAGAAACCTCCTCACCGGCAGCTGTTCCAATCTTATTCGCTTTAATAAGTTTGCGGCTGTTTTTTGGCATCTGTGCTATAAAGCTGGAGTAGGATCTTATAAGAGCTTCATAAATAAGTCACCACGGAGGGAAAGTTTACTTAGGAAAGAGGGATAATGCAAGTGTACAGAGATGGGGTCACTAGGGGTCATCATATAAATACAGGGGGCTCAGGGGTACGTTCTAGTTCATCAGGGTCCGTCCCATAATATTAAAACATGTCAAAGTGTCTTCTCTTGTTTCTCTGCACATTTTGGTAAAGACTCCAATACTGTGATACATTCTTGTGCTAGCAAAACACGTAACACGGCGCAATTCACATCGTCACCACTGGGTGGTTTGCGTTATATGATGCAGTGTGACCGCCCACTTGACTAGTAGACTTTAATTTGCATCAATACTACAAGGGCTTATATCTGTGGAATAGCTGAACGGATTTGGATAAACAAAACACCAAACTGCTCGGGGTGACAGCGCCGATCAGATATTGGATGTCGTTGGGCTTTTCAGAATTGGTGACAGGTCACCTTTGAGATCTAGGGAACAGTAAGATATCCTACTAATATTATAAAGGTGAAAGTTTGTGTTTGGATGTTTGTGGGTTTGGATGTTTGTTCCCCAATCACATGAATGTTTTTTTGGAAATTTCACACTACCTATTGGTCAGGAAGGAAAGAGAGGCTACTGTAAATATGGGCCACCGCGACCGTCAAAATTTCTCTCCGGCTCCACTGTAGGACCTGGCATTATGCCAGCGCAGGTCTTTCAATGCACCTCCTATCGGTGTTGGCGGGCTATGGAGACAGCGCAGCGGCACCATATGTTGGCGGCAAAATGTGGGCGTGGCGATTGAGCGAGGACACGCTGATGAACATGGCAGCAGCCCGCAAGTTCCGAGCGCCGCTGCCATGCCGGGCGCCTACACATTGACTCTTGCCGGCATGCTGGCCGGCTACACATTGCCTCTTGCCAGCTTAGCATGCCGCTGCACTACCAGACCAGCAGCAGAGAGCCACACGTCCGCGCATACTGTGCAGCCAGTACAAGAGACGGCTGGGGTAGGAGTGCACATGCCAGCGGATGTTGCAGCCGCAACACAAAAACCTATACACCATGTACATGGTGATTGAGGCGGGTACAGGAAGTAGGGGGTGGGTGTTTTGGGGTTGGGGGGGTGGATTAGGGAGGGTGGGATAGTGGGGGTGCTGGTGGTTGGAGTGAGGGGTGGTGGGAGGGAATAGGTAGAGGGGCCGCCCGTTGGAGTTTGTATTGGGGGGTGTTGTTATGTGCCGCAGACGGATCCGGCTGCTGTGCATGGATGGGAGTGGCGCCCTTGGTTGCGGCACTACGGGGAAACTACCTCGGCGCTGCCGCGCATGCAGGAGGAAGGAGGACGGGTGCGCGGGGGAGACTGGGGCCACGTAGTATGTGATTCGCGCAGGGAGTGAGGGCGGCGCGGACAAAGTCGCGGGTAATGCTAGTCTAGTATATAAGATCTTTGGTAGATAAAACTACAAGTACTGTCAGAAAGGCTTCCTGAAGATTCCCATCTGTCCTTCCGCAGCATCTCAATGTGAACCTCAAGTGATTTATCCTGATCTTATCTTTGCTACACAGGAGAAAAGATTTTTTTCATTTTATTTTATTTTTTTTACGAAATATAAAGAAAGTTGAAGTTTTTCTTTTACTTCATTCCAGATTTCAATGTTACGAAGTCACAATCTGAATATCATCCAATGCAAAAAAGCAGCCAATGAAACCTATGATATATAATATTCCACCCGCACGAGTATACGGAATATTCCGCCACCGTGTGCCAGCTGTATTTCTAGTAGTAAGATCTCAATATGATCTTTACAGCTGGATATAAAGTGTATCACCTTATCTCGCTTGTTCCGCGGAGCCAACATCCTCACTAAATCTTTGTGACTTTTATAACGCCGGGGAACATTTTCCAGACTTACTATATGATTGCTTCTCTGCTTTGCTCCATGTTCCTTATATTATTAGGGTCATTTATGAACTGCAGTACGCCAGTGTTCAGATTGCCTGTAGCTGACGTCACGACACATCTGTGATCGGATTATCAGGCACCGCAGTCTTACAAAACAGCTCATGTACTTAGAGGACAGATTTACACCGAGCACATGATCTGATGGACATTTAATGCCTTATTCCTCCGTACTACCTGTATATAGATAGTATAGTCAGCCTATGTAGTACCTGTATATAGATAGTGTAGAGGAGGTGGTGGACGACGAGACCACCGACCTGGACAGGGGTGATGTGTAGCGTGGAAAGCAGTGTAGATGTGGAGGCAAGCTAAGCAGCAAAAACGATGGCTAGAGGCAGAGGCATGTTCAGAGGCAGAGGACAGTTGCTTCACAGAAGCCAGGCCAGAGCCAGCAAGGTCCAAGATGTTCCCTGTACTAGCCACTCGCCCAATAGTCACCCATGGAGGCCACATCCCTCGTTGGTGTGTAGATTGTTCAATGTGTGTGCGGAGGACAAACTGAGTGCAATTTGCAACTCAAAACTGAATAGGGTCTCTGAGAAAAACCAACCTGAGCACATCAGCCATGCACCATCATTTGTAAGGCAAGCACTGGGCTCAGTGGGAGAGAGCAAATGCAGGACAATCGTCGTCCGTCATTGCCACCACTGCCTCTTCCGCTGTTTCCAGTGCTGGCGCTGCAGTCCAGACCTCCAGCCAGGACACCTCCACATCTGTCTCTGACACTTTGGGGACTTCACCCTCATCCTCCCCTTTTCCTGCCTCTGCTCCTTTTGCCTGCACCATCATGCGCTTCTTCCTAGCAAATCTCCATCTCCCAGGTGTTTGATCGCAGCCAGAAGTACAGCGCAACCCACCCACATGCCCAAGCCTTAAACGGACACATCTCAAAACTGCTGGCCCTGGAAATGTTGGCATTTCTGCTTATAGAGACTCAGGCCTGATGGTAGCTGCGGCATCTCCGTATGCTGGGTCTAGCCGTCACTACTTCTCTTTGTGTGCCATCCCCACCTTGCACCAGCACGTGTCCCATAACATCAGGCGGGCCCTGAGTTCCGCGCATTGCTTTAAGGTCCACTTGACCAACGATGCCTGGACAAGCGCATGTGGACAGGGACGCTGCATCTCTGTAATGACAGGCTGGGTGAATATAGAGGAGGCTGCGACCGGGTCGCAAACTGGGGCAGCCTATCTCCTCACAAAGCCTCCAGCTACACCTACATCTGCTTGAAGCACCGGCTGTTGTGCGAGGTCACCACACGCTGAAACCCTAGATACCGTATGTTGAGCAGGGTGTGTGAGCAGCAGAGACCTTTGATGGAGTTACACCTGCGAGCTGTAAACGCTGCAGCACTGGCGTGTGGAGATGTCAGCAGGTCGTGCTGGCACTCAGCTTGGCAGACAGAAAACACACTGCCCCCGTGGTGAGGGATGCCATCCGGCTCCATTCACACGGAGTAACGCGAGGCGTTTTTTGTACTTATTTTGTGCTTATTTTTACGGCCGTAAAAAGACGTTTCCATTGAGTTCTATAGTAAAATACGTCCGTAATTTTACGTCCGTAAAAAAAACGGACGCAAAAAAACGGACGTATTTTTCTATAGAACTCAATGGAAACATCTTTTTACAGCCGTAAAAATAAGCACAAAATAAGCACAAAAAACGCCTGGCGTTACTCATAGTCGTGTGTGATAATGGCTGGAACCTGGTAGCAGATCTGGAGCTTGCCAGACTCAAACGTGGTCCACACATGACCCACATTTTTAACTTGTTTGTGGTAAGGTTTTTAAAAACCTACCCCATTGTGCCTGATATACTGGTGAATGTGCGGCCATTTTCGTAAGTCTAAAGTATTTGCTGCTAGGCAGAAAACATTCAGAGCACACTCCTGTCATCTTCTCACCGTTGGATGACGGAGGAAGATGAAGTGGCAGATGATGTCACTGTCCCACAAGAGGCTAGCAGGGAAGTTCAGTGCATCCCATTGCTTCAGCACGGATGCGGCGAGGGGGAGGAGGAAGAGGAGGAAATGGAGAGTGACCCTTCCGGTGGGGGCAGCGAAGTCATGCCAAGTAACACTCTGGCACCACACATGGCTTACTTCATGTTGGGCTGCTTTACCAGAGACAAAGGCATTGTTCACATCATGGAGAGCAAACAATACTGGATTTTTGCAGTCCTCGACCCCTGGTATTCTCGTCTTTCGTTTTGGTAGGGGAGAGGAAAAAAATCGCATAAATGATTGCCACAAGCACCTGGTGCAGAATATGATGGAAATGTTTCCATCAGCCCTTGCTGGCGGCAGAGAGGAGATTTCCTCCAAGAGGCTAACAACTGCCATCCAATCCACACCCACCAGGGGAACACTCTCCAAGGTCTGGGACATGTTAATGCCCCCCCTGGCCAAACTACCACCACTGAGGGGCCTAGTGTCACCAGGAGGGAAAAGTATAGGCGCATGTTGCGTGAGTACCTGGCCAACCACAGCCCTGTCCTCTCCGATCCCTCTGCGCCTTACACGTATCAGGCCCCATTCTGTGACTTCAGCCCACAAGCAGTGTCCTTTTTTCTGCCCCTCTGTGCCAATTCATCCCTGCCAGCCCCAGTAGAAATTCTTTCACCCCTCTTTTCAATTGTGACTTTCCACAGCAGCGTTTACAGTCTCAGCCCCATTCTGTTGCTTCGGCCCAGGTATATACTATATACCAGCGCTACAGAATTTCAGCCCTAAAAAGTGGTTTTGAGAACTTTCTGCAGGATGAGCCTATAAGCTGATGGTGTTTATAGACTTATCAAGCAGTGTTGCTGTTTTCAGACTCTTTCCTGCCTAGCAGAAGCTAAAATTTCTCTCTGACCCTCAGCACGATTGTCCAGGCTAAAAATATTGATGATCCTAAAGATAGGTCATCAATATCAGATCATGGGGTCCAACACTTGACCCCCACCCCCACCCCCCGATCAGCAGTTCTCTGCAGCTAACACTGAGATTGGAGCAGGATGCAGGCAGCTCCATTCTCAGTGTAGTGGCCACACCAGGTACTGCGCATGAGCTCCCATTCACTTCAATAGAAGTTATAGAGAACCTTGGGACCTGTAACGGTCTGGGCCTGGTTCAGAGTCTTAAGTTGCTATTACTTGGAAGGAGACTTACTTGCAAGGCTAGTAACATAGTCAGGAGGAAGTCAGTGGTTAATGCACAAGATGAGCATCAGTGTTTGCAGCAGAGCAGCTAGATTACAGGCAGAGCACAATAATCTCACAAGGCAGGAAGTGTAAGGCGGAGTCTATATAGGAAGTTCAATCATAGAACAGGGTGGAGCAAACCAGAGAGGCGGGAACTGAAACTAGAGGTATCGGGAACCAGGCTTCAGGTCATCACAGGTGTTGTCCAGGAGGCTGAATAGCTCAGTTAGAAGAGCTGCAGCCTGGGACACCAAAGTGCCTGGGTTCAAGTCCTGACAGGACCATTAACTTGTCAGCATGTTGTTAAGCACCCAGCCTTTAGAGTTCCAAAACTCTGTATCATAGCACCGATGGCTGCTGGTATCCTTGCAAATCCAAACTTGAAGATGTCTGCTGAGGGACTCTGGTGCAAGTTAAGCTAAGTTTACTATATCTCACTTTACTGCTCGAGGTGTGCTGACTGGACCTGAACTACGCACAGTGTACATGCCCTGGAATCCCTCAGTGGACTCATGTCAGGGGAAACCAGGGATCTTCAATTAAGATTCCCAAGGAGACTGGCAATGAGCAGCACCATGATACAGAGATTTGGAACCCTAAACACTGGTGGTGTAGTGGTCCTGAAAGGACTGACAGATTCCTTTAAGGCTCTGTTCACATGGGGCTAGGGACCGCATATTTTGGTCCTGCAGCGACTGTCGCTGCTTCCCACTCCGGAGTAGGCCCAAGTAAATGAGCCTAGACCGGAGGGTGCTGCCGCGAGGCGGACGCCGGGGCTGAATCAGCCACGGAATCCGCCTGAAGAAAGGGAAGCTCGCTTCTTTTTTTCCGTGAGCGGAAACATACCGCTCACGGAAAAAAGGAAGCTAGCGGTCTACATAGACCTCAATTGTGAGGGGGCAGATCCTGAGGTGGATTCGGCGTCCAAATCCGCACCCTCTTTCCCCATGTGAACGAGCCCTTAAACTGCAGTGACTCAGTTCAGCCACTACACAAAGAACGGTGCTGTCTGCTTCCAGCTTAATTCTCTGTGTATCAGCTGCTAATCTGTGGGTGTTGGGTGTCAGCCCCCCATCTGATTTCTATTTAGGATAGATCGTCAATAGAGAGCATGAGCCAGGTTCAACCCAAGTATCCCAAATTGTTTGGTTTTCAAGGAAGCTGATCAATTAAGAAGTGCCAGCACAAGAGCAGCAGGGCGTCAGTAAGGTGAGTATTACACGGTTAGTTATCTTATACCATTGGGAGCTGTTTTTATAAAAGTTCAGGGGATTGGACGACCCCATTAAGTTTTGAAAAAACTGTTGTCTTCTCTCCGCAGAAGAAGAAGACAACAGTGAGCAAAACCCAAACTAACATCAGTCAGCGACTAATAAATATAAATGGTGTGTTATAGAAGCTAATGATCCAGAATATGGTCTCTCCATCCTAATTGTGTACCCAAGGGACGCCGACCTCAAATTATTCATCAGTTCAACGCTTTTCCCAATCCATCTTCACGCCGGTCCTTCAGTACAAATAAGCTCATTACACAGCTGTTCTCCATGCGAGGACGGGGACACCTGGCCTACTTTCTACACAGTTTGAGCCTTACACATCCTCAGTACTAAGGCACATATAGGTCAAATCCAGCTTTATTTATGGGCCGAAACCGCGACTCAACATTATAACAATTGTCACCAGCTTCAGAGCTGAAATCTCTCAACACTTCTTGTAGAACAGATGAGCCCCTGGTATCTCTCTCGATCCCATACCTGTACACTTGGCATGTATGTCTTCTGAAGGGATAGAAGAGAAAGTTCACATGGAGTTTTTTGGTCAGGGTTTTGAGGCCGTATCTACCTCAAAACCCTGACCAAAAAGACGGCTGCCATTGAAATCAATGGGAGCTGCTCCGGTCTTTTTTCCAGGAGCCTGAAGAAAGAAGCGAGGTGCTCCTTCTTCAGGCCAAGTCACCTCGCGATTCGACCTGAAGACACTCCCTCCTCCGGACTAGTCCCATTCATTGGGCCTAATCCGGAGCAGAGTGCGAGGCTGGATGCCGATGCAGTGCATCGGCTTTCAGTCACGGCTACCCGGTTTTTGGATCGGAACCTGATCAGCGGCCTTTGCCTCAGGTTCTGATCCAAAAAAAAACCCGTGTGAAATTACCCTAAGACACTGCTGAACCACTCTAGATAAAGGATCAGATGTGTTTCTAATTTTCTAATACTCACAGCACTTTTACAACGTGGGGGCAGATTATGGTTTGGGCCACTGTGGGCAACAATTTCTTATACTTAACGTTAGAACACTGGAATTGACACCATATTTCAGCCTATGGTGCATGAACATAACAAAACGCGCCAAACTTATTAAGAGGTCTATGTACAGCTGATGATTAAGACTGGTGTACTATACGTTGATCTGACATTGGAAAGGAGCATTGGGGCACCCTCATGGTGTCCCAACACGGTTTACTTACTGTAAATCTAATGTGTATGAGCAACTTAAAGGGGCTGTCCAATTCTTTTTACAAAGACTAATAAAAACGCATTACTCACTTCCTCCCGGTCCTCCATTTCCAGCTTTGGAAGCTCCATTCTCAGCAGGAATGACCTCGACCAGTCAGAAACCTCAGTGGTGACCTCTTCATAAACAGCACGTTACAGGCTAGAAAAGAAGAAGAGGTCATCACTGAGGCCTGTGATTGGTTGCAGAGGCCACCTGATGGAAACTATACTATGGTGGATAATACTGTGTGCAGGGGACACTATGGGGGATAATACTGTGTGCAGGGGCCACTATGGGGGATAATACTGTGTGCAGGGGACACTATGGGGGATAATATTGTGTGCAGGGGCCACTATGGGGGATAATACTGTGTGCAGGGGCCACTATGGGGGATAATACTGTGTGCAGGGGCCACTATGGGGGATAATACTGTGTGCAGGGGACACTATGGGGGATAATATTGTGTGCAGGGGCCACTATGGGGGATAATACTGTGTGCAGGGGACACTATGGGGGATAATATTGTGTGCAGGAATGCGTAGGAGGTGGTCGGTCGAGGTCTTCGGCGTCGGTGTCGGTCAGGGGGGGCCCCATGTCAAAAGTTCGCCACGGGGCCCCGCCATTCCTAGTTACGCCACTGGACATCAATATTCCTGAATATGTTGTTTTTCGGAGGAGTGTGAGGGATAAGGCCAAGTCTCAAAGATGCAGCTGAAGCGAAAACCCTATTTGGAGACACCTTTAGAGTCGGTTAATGGGGTCTCGTTTTTTTAGGGATAGACCTCAGAGTCATTTCATGTGATGAGCTCAAGGCAACCCAGTCCATCCGATCCAAAATTACAAAATGAATGGATGAAAATGGAAGCTATTTATTTACCTTGTTTATTCGGTAATTTGGGGGACTAATGGCTCCCATTATATGTAGCAATCCTTTATTCCCAAAGCCCATTAGAACCTCATATCCTAAATGTGTGCGATCCATTACCAGGGCGCCCCTTACATATCAGAGGCTACTCCTATGCAGTCGGCGGCAGTGATTTAGGACATCGGGCGCCATGTCTTTGTGTCTGTCATTGTTACTTCGAGACGTCAAACGATGATTTCTTGCGGTTGTTAATTACATCTAATTAAACAAATATCTAAAACCTCCATTATTTATGACAGCGGTTCCCGACTCAGCGCCCGCCACAAAATCATCCGCAGTTATGTTAATGCCTTTCTCTTCCTGTTACAATTCACAGCGGATAATAATGTGAGAATCCAGATGTCATTGTAACGTTATATAAAGGGAATGTATTTATCATAACCAGTGAAAGAGAGGATTTTTTTCTAATCTGTTTTTATTTTCTAATTCTAGAATTTTTTTTTTCTATTTTTTGTACATGATTATGGGGGCGGCCATCTTGCCTGAGCGTCTCCTCTGTTCTGTTAACAGTATTTAGTGATTTGCTTTACAGCACAGTCATGGCCATAGGCCGCAATAGCCTGGGGCTGACCCCAGTGGCGTAACTAGGAATGGCGGGGCCCTGTGGCAAACTTTTGACATGCCCCCCCCCCAAGACCTCGACCGCCCCCCTCCTCTGCATTCCTGCGCACTCTATTATGCCCCATAGTGGCCCCTGCACACTGTATTATGTCCCATAGTGGCCCCTGCACACTGTATTATTCCCCATAGTGGCCCCTGCACACAGTATTATATTCCTTAGTGGCCCCTGCACACAGTATTATATTCCTTAGTGGCCCCTGCACACAGTATTATGTCCCTCAGTGGCCCCTGCACATTTTATTATGTCCCTTAGTGGCCCCTGCAAACAGTATTATGTCCCTCAGTGGCCCCTACACACAGTATTATGTCCCTCAGTGGCCCCTACACACAGTATTATGTCCCTCATTGGCCCCTACACACACTATTATGCCCCACTGTGGACACCCATAAACAATTATTATACTTTGGGGTCTTTTCAGACCCCAGAGTATAATAATCGGAGACCCAGGGGGATAAAAAAAAAACAAAACACTGTTACTCACCTATCTCCCGGCTCCGCTGTCGGCCTCCGCTGTAGTCCATCTTCTATGACGTGAGACGTCACATGACCAGGGACACAGGCTGGGGTCATGTGATGTCAGAGACGTCAGACGACTTGGCCTGAAGCCTGCCTGGATCGTGTAGAGATAAGTAACAGTGTTTTTTATGTTTCTTACCTATCCCTGGCCTCCGATCATTATACTCGGGGGTCTGAAAATGGCCTGGCGCTCAGTGAACGGTTACAAGGTCTTAGTCCTGTGATCTGGTACATGGAAGAAGCGATCATCTTTACTCGTGGTGCCGCTGAGCCGATGGTCGCAGCTGGCGGTAAGTATATATGTAGTTATGGTAGCGCCAGGCCGGTGGTTTTGGAATCTAAGTAGCTCCAAGGATTCTTACCCAGGTGTGGCATTTGTTATTTATGCTAATTTATGGTAATTGTATTAAAGTTACTTAAATACAGCTGCTGTGGCTGATTAAATCCATCCCTGGGTCTGTGTGTTTCTTATAGGTGGCTGAGGGGTTGGTTTGAGGTCTGGGTAACGGATCTGGGTAGACAGGGAGGATTTTGGCCAGGGCAGCTCATCTAAGTAGTCTTGAATGGGGTCCCCATAATCTGCAATGCCTAGTCATGATGGGGGATCCATTTATGAAACCTTTGCATTGGGCCCACCAATGTTTTACAATGTCCCTACCCCTTGTCATGACTGAGGTGCACCCTCCTCCGGGCTGTGTACCCACTTTCTAACTACCATTTCTTGTACACCGCCTGCATGCCCTCACTGTGCCCTTTTATCAGAAAGATAGGGAAGGCTGCAAATTTAAAAAGTCACAATTTTTTTTTTTTTTTTGCTCAAAACCCCAATTTGCAAAAAAAATTGCAACTTTTTATTCCTCGTAACCAGAAAACTGGCACACAAGGCATAATATATGCACCCCAATATCTCTTATAAGACAATTCTTGAGCGTGCCGATATACTTTTACCATTTGTAAATTTGTATCTAGTAGATAACAAAATTTCCTTTCCACCATCTCCTGAAAAATTCCTCAAAAAATGTCAAAATAAGTGAAAAATACACCGCAACGACACATCCTGATAATGTTCAGCGCATAAAGCTGCTCATATAGCATGATGAATCAAAGCGGAGGCAAGATGGAGAGAACTGCTTATGGGCAAATCTCCGCATTGTGCAAAACTAATATCCATTCTGATTGAAATGTATGTATATAAACTCAGCAAGTGAAATAAAACCGCCTGACAGTGCACGGCTAGTGCTTCATATTTCCAGTGTAATACGTCTGTCATTCATCATCCAGTCGTCACCTATGTCTAATACTCGGCGGCAGAGAGCGGTGATTATCATTGATTATTTATAAATCTCCAGCCATCTCCTCGCCACGCGGGGGGATAATAAATATACCGACCTAATACGCAGATAACAATACATACAAAAGGTGTGGAAGACGGCGGAGGGTGGTGTCTGTAACAAGGTAAATCAGTGTCATGTCAGCTGTAATTCTGTACAATGTTTTCATTATGTCTTCCTGATATATTTCACTGCAGGTTTACCCATCATGTAGCGCTGTGGCCTTTCCAGGCAGTGCCGCACCTCCGAGGTGAGGCGCCTGCCTTGGGCGGCGCACAGGAGGGGGGTGGGAGCCCGAGCGATTTTTAAAAAATATTTTTTTTTACTCTTTTTCTTTGAACCAGTGCAGGAGAGCTGCCGCTCTCCTTGCGCTGGTTCCCACGTCTATATATCAGTGTAGGTGGCGTCATCACACCGCCTATGCTGATACGTAGACGCCTGACTGCCGAGAGAAGAGGATCACGGAGGCAGCGGGAGAAGCAGCAGCAGCGAGATCGGTAAGTATAACATTTTTTCTGTTTTATAATAGGCTGCTACCTACTGGAGTAGCTCCAGCAGGTAGCGACCTATTTACCAACCTCCTCCTCCTCTGCCGCCCCCGCTTCCCCTTGTACTATAGTCCGCAGAGGTCGGCAGTGAATAGGCCCAGGCCAGGCCGCAATCCCACTGCTGCTATTATTATACTCGGGAGGTCTTTTCAGACCCTCGAGTATAATAATCGGAGCCCCAGGGGATGTGAGGGAACAGAATAAAAAATGTTACTTAACTCTCCGGGATCCGATATTACTCCTAGCAGGCTTTGGGCCTATATGGTAATGCCCAGATGTCACGTGGTCTGGTATATTACCATATAGGCCCGAAGCCTGCTAGGATTAAAGAGGACCTTTTATGGGTTTGGGCAGGGCCGGCTCCAGGTTTTTATGGGCCCTTGGGCGACAGAGCCTCAGTGGGCCCCCTTGTAAAGGAGGTGGGGGAATCGAGACACTGTGTGTTGCAGATGAAGCGAGTGACGTCACACAGGAGTGTGGCGTCACCAACGCCATACATCCCAATTTTCAAAGAGTAGAAAGAGGGGCAAAATGTGCGCTCTGCGTGCCGCGGCAAATTTGGCTCCACCCACTTATGTTGACTCTGCCCATTCTCATTAATTTATCATGTGCTCCCACACAGTATAATCCTCCTACAGTCACCCGTAAATTATATGCCCCCCCTCCATCTATCCCCCAGTTTCATATACACCCTTCCTCTGCCCCCAGTTTCATGTCCCCCCTTCATCTCTGTCCCCAGTTTCATCATGTTCTCCGCCTTCATCTGCCCACAGTTTCATGTCCCCCGTCTCTGCCCCAGTTTCATGTCCCCGCCTCTGCCCCAGTGTCATGCTGTTCCACCCCCCCATCTGCCCCAGTGTCATGCCGTTCCCCCCCTCCATCTCTGTCCCCAGTTTCATGCCATTCTCTCCCCACCCCCTTCATCTTCCCGAGTGTCATGCCGTTCCCCCCCCTCCATCTCTGTCCCCAGTGTCATGCCGTTCTCTCCCCACCCCCTTCATCTTCCCCAGTGTCATGCCATTCCCCCCCTCCCCTTCATTTGCCCCCCAGTTTCATTGGGCCCCCTCCATCTCTGTCCCCAGTTTCATGCCATTCTCTCCCCACCCCCTTCATCTTCCCCAGTGTCATGCCGTTCCCCCGCCCCTCCATCTCTGTCCCCAATGTCATGCCATTCTCTCCCCACCCCCTTCATCTTCCCCAGTGTCGTGCCATTCCCCCCCTCCCCTTCATTTGCCCCCCAGTTTCATTGGGCCCCCTCCATCTCTGTCCCCAGTTTCATGCCGTTCTCTCCCCACCCCCTTCATCTTCCCCAGTGTCATGCCATTCCCCCGCTCCCCTTCATTTGCCCCCCAGTTTCATTGGGCCCCCTCCATCTCTGTCCCCAGTTTCATGCCGTTCTCTCCCCACCCCCTTCATCTTCCCCAGTGTCATGCCAGTCCCCCCTCCCCCAGTTTCACGGGCCCCCTTCATTATTTTCCACCTTAATAATTAATACAAAACAAACACTTACACTCACCTTCCATCGCTCCCCCGATGCTCCTCTCTCCGCTCTCACTCCATTCACATAGGCGATTAAAGCAGGAGCTGTGTGTGAGCTCAGCTCCTGCTTTAAAGCTGCGGCCCTACTTGCGTCTGTAGGCGCGATGTGATGACGTCATCGCGCCTACACACGCACGCCGGGCCACAGCTTTAAAGCAGGAGCTGAGCTCACACACAGATCCTGCTTTAATCGCTTATGTATTTAATTCAGCTCATCGGCGTCCGTCGGACGCCGATGAGCTGATATCGGGACAGGCAAGTGCTGGGGCGGGCAAGTGCCGGGGGGCCCCCAGAGGCTCTGAGGGCCCCGGCACTTGCCCAACTATGCCATGCGCTGACACCGGCCCTGGGTTTGGGGCACAGGCAGTTTTATATACCGCTGGAAATTCAGCGCACTGTCGGCTTTCCCGATCTGTAAAGAGCTATCTGTGCTGCTACTTTAGCTCTTCACAGTCAGAAGGGCGTTCCTGACAGTCTGTCAGGAACGTCCTTCTACACAGCAGCACCAATAGCGCTGTACAGTGTGAGGAGGAACGCCCCCTCCCCTGCGGATAATACTCATCTATGGACGAGCACTGTGAGGAGAGGCCCCAAAATCACAGGCGCAAAATAACACGGCATATACGCTCATAACTCCCATTGAAATCAATGGGATCTTTTACGGCGCACAAACTCTGACACGCCGTATACGTGCCAGATCACGCTGCACGTTACATCGTGTGAACGCACCCTAAGACTGAACTACTACTGTTTCCACCATCTAATAGATCTGTCCCTGATATATCCATTGCAGTCTCAGGCCTTACTATAACTCCTAGCCAGCATGCCTGCTGCCTCGGGGTCATGTTTGACGCAGACCTTTCCTTCACTCCCCATATTGAATCACTCGCACGTTCATGTCACCTCCACCTCAAAAACATCTCCAGAATATGCCCTTTCCTTACCAGAGATACACTAAAGACACTTATTGTCGCTCTGATTCACTCTCGCCTTGACTACTGTAACTCCTTACTAATTGGTCTTCCCCTTACTAAACTGTCCCCTCTACAGTCTACCGTGAATGCAGTGGCCAGGCTCATCTATTAGTCTAGATGCTACAGCGATGCCTCCGGTCTGTGCCAGTTGTTACATTGGCTGCCTAAAGGTTCTCCATAATGCTGCACTTCCCTACATTTCCTCCCTCATCTCTGTCTACCGCCCAACCCGTGTTCTCCACTCACTCAATGACCTAACACTTACATCCTCTATTATCAGAACCTCCCACGCTCGTATACAAGACTTCTCCCGAGCTGCACCACTTCTCTGGAATGCTCTACCCCGGACAATCAGATTAACTCCCAATTTATACAGCTTTAAACACAAACTAAAGACGCATCTTATCAGACAGGCCTATCACAATTCCTAATGTAAACCCTTCTGTACTATAATTAGAATCCCCAAAATTGAACCCTCCTCTGTCCCCGCTCCCACATTACCCCACATGATATGAGGCCATTTCAGGCTAACTCTATAGGTCCAAGCTCCATCCACATGTTAAAGGACACGACTGGTGATGGCTCATACAGCTTTATGTTTATGTTGACAGTAATAATAATAATAATAGATTTTAGTTATATAGCACCAACATATTCCACAGCGCTGTACAATTAGTAGGGTTCAGATACAGACATAGATACATTACAAAGAAAGTCATTTCACACAATGGGACTGAGGGCCCTGCTCATAAGAGCTTACAATCAATGAGGTAGCAGGGGCGGCATAACCTCTATTACAAAATTGTCTGACCTCTGTATAAGCAATGCCGCCCCTGCTACCTCTTGTGTCACCCCCTCTACCTCATAGATTTCTGTATTTGAACCCTACAATTTGTACAGAGCTGTGGAATATGTTGGCGCTATGTAAATAAAATTCATTCATCTGTCATATCTAATCTATCTATTTATTTATCTAAGAAGTGGAATTTATTATTTATTTATCTATCTATCTCTGATCTCATATTTTTTTCAGTTATCTTTTTATCTTTTATCTATCAAATCTATCTATCTATCTATCTCCTATCTATCTATCTATCTATCTATCTATCTATCTATCTATCTATCCATCCATCCATCCATCCATCTATCTATCTATCTATCTATCTATCTATCTATCTCCTATCTATCTATCTATCTATCTATCTATCTATCTATCTCCTATCTATCTATCTATCTATCTATCTATCTATCTCCTATCTATCTATCTATCTATCTATCTATCTATCTCCTATCTATCTATCTATCTATCTATCTATCTATCTATCTATCTATCTATCTATCATCTATCTATCTATCTATCTATCTATCTATCTATCTCCTATCTATCTATCTATCTATCTATCTATCTATCTATCTCCTATCTATCTATCTATCTATCATCTATCTATCTATCTATCTATCTATCTATCTCCTATCTATCTATCTATCTATCTATCTATCTATCTCCTATCTATCTATCTATCTATCTATCTATCTCCTATCTATCTATCTATCTATCTATCTATCTATCTATCTATCTCCTATCTACCTATCTATCTATCTATCTATCTATCTATCTATCTATCTATCTATCTCCTATCTATCTATCTATCTATCTATCTATCTCCTATCTACCTATCTATCTATCTATCTATCTATCTATCTATCTATCTATCTCCTATCTATCTATCTATCTATCTATCTATCTATCTATCTATCTCCTATCTATCTATCTATCTATCTATCTATCTATCTATCTATCTCCTATCTACCTATCTATCTATCTATCTATCTATCTATCTATCTTTGTATCTATTTTCCGCTGCCTTCACTACTTTGGTGATACAACGTTCCTTTACATTTCCAGGCACAGATTCTGTATGGCTATACTGTACACTTGCACACTACTAACGGCACAGAAAAGAACAACCACATGTAAGATATTCCAGAGAATCTGTTATTAACACCCCGTTTGC
The DNA here is from genome assembly GCF_031893055.1 of Leptodactylus fuscus. Taxonomy (NCBI): domain Eukaryota; kingdom Metazoa; phylum Chordata; class Amphibia; order Anura; family Leptodactylidae; genus Leptodactylus; species Leptodactylus fuscus. The sequence continues at coordinate 22,144,280 of NC_134266.1, read as the reverse complement.
GGCCGTGTGATAAATCCTCCATTCTTCTACATTCATCTTCATGACTAATTGATGGCGGGGCCTGGTGGGGCGCAGTGCGGGCGCCTCTTTGTGCAGTATACTGATTTCATTATCGTTGTCTTTGTGCCGTACACTATATTAGATGCACATAATTATTATGCCTAAACCAACCGTATTAACTCAGCGTGAGGATAATGACAATAAGCTAAGTCTCCCGATACAGAAATCACCACCAATTGTCCTTCTTGTGGGTAATCTGACTAGGAGCCCTCCGGTGGGATCGGTACGCCGCAGTTTAACGTTACATACAAAGGCTTCGTTGTCTTCTATATACTCGCCTTCACGTCTCAGAAAATATATTTTACTCCACACTTGGCTAAAGTTAAATGGTTTCTTGTTACCAAAGAGCGGTGCATTGTGGGAGCCCAGGTGATAGCTAAGGGGCCCATATGGTTTTGTTTAATGTCGCCAGATACTATACCTCTGATGCCAGCACGAGTAAGGCTTCATTCACATCTGTGTTGGAGTCTCCATACATTCCACCAAAGATCTTCCTATAGGGAGGACTATAGTCTATGGGGTCCTCAGGTGTCTGTGGGTAACCGCTGTTTAAGCAGGCGGGCTCTTCGTTGTTTGGGTCTCACGGTGGATATGAATGACGGAGAGCAGGTGCAAGTGTGAACCTAGCCAAACCATTTCCCTGTCCATCTTTATCTATGAAGACTTGTTCGCAACATATCTGTGCCCAAAAGCTTCACATCATTCCCTCCATCGGTTCCCCCCACATTGTCATCATGCCCCCAGTCTTCCCCACAGAATCCCTACTTGACTATATGCCACAACCAACTGCTATATTTAACAAGAAAGGGGTATTGTTCTCCTTTCTGACAGTGGAAGGCTGTGTATCATAAATCTTCTCACACCAGTGCACCAGAGAACAGGGGGATACATTTACAATGTGCTTAAACAAGAACGATGAGACCCCCAAAGACACACGTACTCCCCAAACCACATTCTGTGGATAGGTCATCACTATAAATATTTGATTTGGGGCCAGACAAGCCCTTTCAGACCGCTAGAGAGCCCGACATATTGGCCATCTTGTTACTTTGTATTGGACAACCAGCAGTGGTCACAGTCATGTTACTCCATGCTGGGAAATCTGACATGTGGCTGAGCATGATGTCACACTCCCCAACTGCAGGCTATTCCAGCTTTTCGGCAGCAGTAAAGGATGTTCTGTATAATATGGGCTGATTATCTCCTATGTGAATCATATAATTATCATCTCTATCAGCAGGACTTGTTAAACACAGAACATCACAGCTCGCATTTTCCCATCTAGTCAATTCAGGGACAAGAAGATGTTTTTCAGCTGACACACAATTCAACAACTTTTACAAAGTTCTGCAACTTTCTATCAGTTTCTCATCATTTTGCAAAATATGGAATGAAAACATTGTTGCATGCATGTTAGGCTGACAATCCATTCTGAAGATGTGCTGCTCAACATCTGAGGTTTGTTACAATGTATCTTTAGGTAACAGCTATCAGTATGAACAAGAAAGTTCAGTAGCTATGAAGATCCCCTGTCTTAAGCAGCGCACCTGCAAGGAGGGAGACTCCCTCTCCTCTATTGTATGTCTTCCTGCACATTGCAATGGAGATATCAGCTGTAGTCAAGCTATATACATGAACACTTCAACAGGCAATGCCATCAGTACCAGATTGACATAAAAATCTCACACCATACACATAACAGTCATATTCAGACAGTATTAGTCACAGTCTTGAAGCAGCACACAGCAGCGTTCCTGCACTTAACGCTACAGTTCTCGCCACTCTTGGCTTCCGCTATTATTCCAAGGTCAGTCTACAGTCTCAGACCTGACTAACTCCAGTGCTACTGACCTCTTGGTATAAGGGAGAATATATGTGCAGTTGGGCTGCCCACCCTACAGCAGTCTCTAGATGCCCCAGTAGACCATGACTGGCTTCTGCAGGTGTCCAAACATGGCTAGACTCCTTCTTCTCAGTTTGTTAGAATTGTACAGCTAGATTGTAATGTAAAAAGAGACTATATTGTCAGCTGTCAGAGGGGGAAGGAGACTGATTCTACTAGACTCTGTGTTTAGCAACACCATATGCTGGAAAAAGTATTTGTTTAATGCTAGAAACACTGCAAATGATGGAGAAATATTAGGAACTATGGAAGCCTCAACTTCTAGAATTGTACACGTGGACTAGATGTAAAGTTCACTTTAGATTGAAATTCTATTTTAAGACATCATTCCGGGGCCAAAGGCCAATGCACAACAACCCTCAGGTTCTCGGCTACATAAGGAGCACAGAAAGTAATAGTAGTAGTGTAGTATTTGTTACAGAAATGAAGGTTTTCTGCCGGGGATATTGATTTGTGGAGCGAGGACTTGACCTTTTCATATGAAATGTTTGTACATTAGTAAAATGAAGCGGCGCAGAATCTTTTAGAGACAGATCCTAACATGTGCCAATACCTGACAACCTTCATCTTCTGAGACTGCTCCGTGATAGCAATGACATAATCTGTCGTTTTGGGTCAAATACTTCTAGCGGCGAGGTCCATGATTGCCCGACAATGGAAATCTGCCTTATGCCTAACTGTGCGCGAGCTGACCCGTCATGTCAACTTAGCCTTCTCCCTGGAGAGTATGCTGGCCAGTAAAGGGCACACCTTTCCTAAATTCCAGTCTAAGGGTGCATTCACACTGAGTAAACGCTAGTTTATTCTGAACGTAAAACACGTTCAGAATAAGCGGCGTCTAAAGCAGCTCCATTCATCTCTATGGGAGCCGGGATACGAGCGCTCCCCATAGAAATGAATGGGCTGCTTTTTTCACTGCGAGCAGTCCCATTGAAGTGAATGGGGAGTGCCGGCGTATACGGCAAGCTCTGCTCATGCCGGAGCATACACGAACAGCACGCTCGCATAGAAATGAATGGACGTAGCCGGCACGCGGGGGGTTAAGCGGCCGGCCGCCGTCAAAGCGGAAGTACCAGGTGCATCCATTCATTTCTATGGAGCGTGCTGTTCGGATCGGCTGATCCCAACAGTACTCGCTAATCTCTAATGACTATGCTTTTATTTAACTTTAAACTCCTCCCCCTCGGCTGCTCCAAATCCTGGACAACCCCTTTAAGCAGCAGTAAATTTTGTAAATTAGATTCAGTATACCTTGTAATTTCATTGATCTTTGCTCCTTCTACGCTTAGGGGCAGTGGCGTAACTAGGAACGGCGGGGCCCCATGGCGAACTTTTGACATGGGGCCCCCCCCACCAACCGACACCGACATCGAAGACCTCGACCGACCCCCTCCTCTGCACTCTATTATGTCCCTTAGTAAGCCCTGCACACAGTATTATGTCCCATAGTGGCCCCTGCACACAGTATTATGTCCCATAGTGGCCCCTGCACACAGTATTATGTCCCTTACTGGCCCCTGCACACAGTAATATCCCCCATAGTGCCCCCCTGCACACAGTATTATCCCCCATAGTGGCCCCCTGCACACAGTATTATCCCCCATAGTGGCCCCTGCACACAGTATTATGTCCCTTACTGGCCCCTGCACACAGTAATATCCCCCATAGTGCCCCCCTGCACACAGTAATATCCCCCATAGTGCCCCCCTGCACACAGTATTATCCCCCATAGTGGCCCCCTGCACACAGTATTATCCCCCATAGTGGCCCCTGCACACAGTATTATGTCCCATAGTGGCCCCTGCACACAGTATTATCCCCCATAGTGGTCCCTGCACACAGTATTATGTCCCATAGTGGCCCCTGCACACAGTATTATGTCCCTTACTGGCCCCTGCACACAGTAATATCCCCCATAGTGCCCCCCTGCACACAGTATTATCCCCCATAGTGGCCCCTGCACACAGTATTATGTCCCTTAGTGGCCCCTGCACACAGTATTATGTCCCATAGTGGACACCCATAAACAATTACTATACTTTGGGGTCTTTTCAGACCCCAGAGTATAATAATCGGAGACCCGGGGGAATAAAAACATAAAAATTACTGTTTGTTACCTGTCTCCGGCTCCTACGCTGTCTTCTCCGCTGGCGTCCTTATGAAATGACGTCAGACGTCACATGACCCGGGATGCAGGCCGGGTTTATTTGACATCAGAGACATCAGAAAGGAGGCCTGGCAGGATCGTGGAGAGGTAAGTAACACTGTTTGTTATGTTCCCTTACCTCTCCCGATCCGCCGATCATTATACTCGGGGGTCTGCAAAGACCCCCGAGTATAATGATAGCATTTGTGGGGCCCGCGGTGTCACTTGCCGATCCCGGCCCAGCCAGGATTGGCAACTGAATAGGGCCTGTAACGGCCTGTTTAAACAAAAATAACCGCAGCGGTAGTGGCTGTCACCAGGCCCCCTAATGGCCCGGGCCCTGTGGCAGCCGCCTCCGCTGCCTCTATGGTAGTTACGCCCCCTGCTTAGGGGTCCAGTGGGCAGTTCTGCTCAGTGATTGACAACAGAGTTGGACCGCCCACTGGACTCTAATCCCACAACCTTATGTATCAATCCGCTCCTCTGTAACATACCGTCTACAGACCTGACTACATTTCCATTAAGTACTTCCAGCGTCCCCCTGTATACCGTACAGTCTGACATTTCTGCACATAGACAGCATTTTCTTCTACAAAATTAAACTTCCAATTTTTATTTGTCAAGTGCCACCAAGCAAAAATCTCAGTCGTCGGAATTAAAGCTCTTGTCAGATTGTGTATTCCAATTACTTCCATTCAGACCTAGAAACAGAAGTAAAATCGGAGCTTGGAAGCCTGGAGCTTGTAATGTCTTTCTGCGCGCCGGTGATAGCCTCTATTCCCCCCGTAGCTCTCAGGCTTCACAAATGTTGCAGCGACAATAGATTTGATTTACATACGTCATAGCAAACAATAATGTATTGTAACCTGCCGGGAGTCGGAGAAGAAGCTGACGATGATGTGGACGGTATTATTTCAGAACAAACAAGCAATTTATTGTTGGATCCGGAATTTTTTTTTTGTAAACTTGTACATTGGTGTAAATGGAGAAATATTGTGTGAACAGCGGCTGGTGGCAATTCCAGCTGTGTGCAAGATGCGAAGCTCACAAGGTAATTGTCGTAGTATATTCTGCCCGCCGCAGTGCTAAAGGTAATGTATCTGCTGATTACTTCAGTCCTTGTGTGAGAGCTAACTGTTTGCTATTCTGCAATTGTATGACACGAGGGCTAAATGATTCCCATGGAGAGCGTTCCGTCTCCTACAAGAGGTTAAAATCCAGAGGAAAGGAATAAGATTAGGTTGGATGAACAGCGTTTCATCAGTTAGTTTAACAAAAAGTGGGGGTCGGGTGTAGGGACCCCCTAATGTAGAGGAATTTCCCATTCAAGACTTCTATATGTGATTAAAAATGAAGTGCAGTGGCAGGGTTCTCATTCTGGAGGAAGTGCCACGTCTCTGCAATACAAATATAGATTTCAAAGAACACCATGTAATGCTCCATTTCTCCTGCGGAGGTGCTGTAGGGAAACTGAACACCTGCTGTAACTCATGCCACCAGATGCAGCACTGTTCAAAAGGCAGGTGTAAAAAAAAATACAGCAAAGTAAGAATAAGGGTTAATAGTTTATTTTTGGCAATTTACAATATGGAGTAAATGAAGAAAAGAGAAATGTAAGTCCCATCAATATTTGGCCTTTGTAGGAGGAGCCCTGGTGGTGATGATATGACCCACACAGGGCTCTGATCTCATCATCATCCAGTTTGTCTGTGATGATGTGAAGAGATAGACGGATTGGAGCAAGCCTACATCCACAGATCTGTGCTTAGTTCTCCAAGATGGCGGCAGGAACAACCTCCCTGCAAAGTCCTGCCAAAAACTGTCTGCAAGTACCAAGAAGAACTGATGGAAAGCAAAGGGCAAAGGTCACACCAAATATTGATGGGATTTACATTTCTCTTTTCTTCATTCAGTACAGGAGTGAACATATAAACATCAATGGTGATCCCATAATCCTGAGTAATGTCCTCATAGGTCAAAAGCCATCTGTGAGCAGGCCATAACATTCCCGTGGCATGTCACGGGAGCCACCACGGGATTAGTTGATAGCCACATCTGGTTGCTGATACTATGGTGGTGGTGACATCTCCCTTGGCCTGGCTGTTGAAAGGTGATCATCCACTTTGCCTACTTATTGAGATAATTACCCTTTCTTAATTCTCTTCCATGGTGCTCCTAGTTCTGATTCTCCTGGTTGACCCTGATCCTGACCTTGACTTTGTTCCTGACTTGACCTTGGGATTGTGTATCTGGTATCTGTGGTTGTACTCTTGGATCTGACCCTGGCCTCTGTTTCTGACTTTGCCTTGTTACAAATTTTTGAATATATTTAGATTCGATTGAATCTGAACATTTTGGAGTTCAAGTCATATGAATTAACTAAAATGGTGGCCATCATGTTAAAAGCATGGCAAAAGGGATCACATGACCTTAGAGACTCGGTTGGCTCATCCATAATGCCTTGCAAGCAGCCTTCAATACAGGGGCTATAGGTGTAGGGTCACTGGTAGACTCTCTAAAATACCTGGGCTAATAGAGAAGATGTCGGGAGAGATTAGAGAGATAGAATCTGAGGCAGTCAGGGTGACAAAGATAAGAAATAACACAAAGTGTGCGGGTTCTGGGGATTCGTGTACTTACTAAGTCTGTGTTTGCGTTAGGAAAGTTCTATAAATTGTAGGGTCCATCAGAGTGTCTGCACAACATTTTAAGACAATATGAATTTCCGATTTGTAAAGAACCGCTTCTGACCAAGCATGAACTTTTTGTATGAACTGACAAACCCAACCACGAATGGAACCTTGAAAGGTTTGCTTATCTCTGCCCTGTTGTGACCTTACCACTCTCCTGGTGGTTAGATACTGTAGAGACAACCCTGCTCTCCAGGGATCTATTCCAGGTTGGTCTTGTCCCCTTTGTAGGTGATGAGAACCCGCACAAGATGCTGCTACGTTAAGTCACAAGGAAGAGAAGAATGAGGTGGTGTCAAGCAGCAGCAGGAAAGCCATATAGTCTTTGATATTTCTCCTGTGCTCTCTCTTTGTCCCCGACTCACCGTAAGTCTCTCATGCTGCTTTTTTCCCAGTTGACTATTCTTGGTTGCTAATGCCTTTATGAGCCTATATATATCTACTAGCTATAACCCGCGACTTCGTCCGCTGTCCCCTCACCCTTGCGCGATCCACCAGCAGCCCCCACAACCCTTTCCTTGCGGCCAGCGCGGTCACCTCTCACAGCGTCATGGGCCGGGACCCCACGGCCCCGCTGCTGCACCTCCGGCCCACCCCTTTCCCTCCACTTGCGCCCCCGGCTCTCCCCTTACCCCCCACCCGTGTCCCCGGCTGCCTTTCCCCCTTTAGAGTTCCAGTCACCTCCTACATCTACCCCTTCCCCCCAGCACCACCCACCCGTGACCTCAGTTACCCCCCCCCCCGTTTTCCACATGTGCAATGTGTCCCCCCTCCCCCCTACTTGCCTTCTGCCCTCTGGTGTGAAAGCCAACCCCCCCCGGCCCCCTCTGTAACCCCTATCACCAGCACCTCCCCCAAACCAGCAACCATCCCCCCCCGTCTCCTACCGATCACCCGTGCCCCCCCCCACCCCTCTTCTCCTTAAGAAAGCCGGCGGTCCCTGTTCCCGCAGCACTCACCATGCAGATGCTGGGGGTCTGTGTGTCCTTTCTGTGTGTGCGGTCCTTTCTGTGCTGTGTGTGTTCCCGGTCGCACAGTTCAAGGGTAGGTGCAGCTGGGCTTGTTCGGGGCGGGTGCGCTGCTGCATGCTGAGGCAATGTGTGGCTGGTCGGCATGTCAGCGGCATTCGGAAGCATGCGGGCAGCACCATGTTCAGCGAGGAGGCCCTGCGCGCTGGCCACGCCCACAATTCGGCGCCAACCTATAGGCCGCTGTGCTGGCTCCCCATCCCGCCCACACATTGCCATGCACCAATAGGAGTGGCGTCTAACTACCTGCGCTGACGTCATGCCCGGCCCGACAGTGGACCAGGCGACAAATTTGGAGGGTCGCGGTGGTGTTTTGGGGTGAGTGAGACACTTTTAAAGCAGCCTATTACCCCTTCCTGGCCAATATGTAGGCATGTGTGAAATTTCTAGGAAATCCATTCAGCCGTTCAAGTGTGATTGAGGAACAAACATCCAAACTCACAAACTTTCACATTTATAATATTAATAGGATATGATGACCCCTACACACCATATAAGAAAAGTAGATTGAGAAGGTTTAGTGTCGAATAATCCCGTCCCTTCTGGCGGAGATCTGATCCCATAGTATAACCCAGCAAACATCTGCTTACACATATTAACAAATTCCAGCTCTTTGGACACAATCTTCCTGTCTGTCTAGTTTATACCAGTAATACTGTAATAGTCTGCTCCGAAATAATAGTCCAAGGAGTACAAAAAAATTGTTTTGGGACTCGCCAGTTGTCGGTGGAATCCACCAAACACTCAACTCCTAGTGCAAGAGCCTACAACTTGCTTCCCTATGAAGATTGGAGTAAATCTTTAGAACTTTGCAAAATTTTTACTTTTTAAAATTTGCCACAATGTTTCACTTTTAATTGTCTACAGATTTGGTTATGTTCATAGGAAAACCCCTTTGAGGATTTTTTGCCAGGTTCCCTATAGATGATGACTGATTCCATCAGCAGGACACCCAGTGACTAACTGGGGACCCCCAAACAAAAATGTTTGTAAATCTGATGTTTCCTTTAGACAACTGGGAGTCTCCAAATCATACAACCCCTTTATGTGGGGTTCACTTCTGTCCCAGGTTCCCGGATCTGTCAGAAATCACAAGACGAAGAAAATCTCGAAAGCCCCACTTTTTTATCCGACGGACACCCAATGGACCCCATTATTGTCAATGAGATCCCTGGGGCTCGGTTCATGCCGGTATTTTTGCAGTCTATTCTTCTGGTCCTCCCATAAACACGAACAAAGCCTTAAAGGGAAAAATCCATTTTTAGAAATATGGGCTCTGGTGCAAAAGGTCAACTTATGGTGCAACTTCTCACAGCTCATTTTTGCAGCATCTTGCAGCACGTTTCTTAGCACCCTCTGTCTGGGCTCAGACCATCAAGACTCGTTCACAACATGTCTGTGCACACAAGTTTCCCATCATCCCCCAGTCGTGCACCCTTTTGTACCACATCCTCCCCCACAGAATCCCTTCTTGACTATACTGTCAGGATACGGAGTCGCCGCGGTCTCCTTGCTGCGCAGCGTCTCCCTGGGAGAGGTGTTAGGAGTTCTATTGGGTGTGCTTAGGTCATTAAGAGTTAATCTTTTCCTTGCCTTCAGTCTCCATGCCATTAGCCATCAGGTGTGTTCTCTGCTGCTATTTAAACCCCACCCAGGCATGGATCCTTGCCAGCCATTCACTTTTTGTTTCCTGGTCCCCTGCTCAGTCTGATTCCCTGTCTGTTTGTATTCTATATGTTTCTTGGTTTTTAGACCCGGCTTGTATTTTTGACTATCCCTTGTCTTTTGATTTGGTACCTTTTATTATATCTCCTGGCTTGACCTCTTGCTCGTCTGACCTCGCCTTCTCTTCTGTGTCTTTCTGGGACTTGTGGTCCTCCCTGGTTCCATGCTGTTTAGTCTTTTGTTTTGCATTGCAGTTACACTGTGCTTTCTGTTTTAGGTGTGACCCCGTGACTCCAGTCCCTAGCACTTTCAGGGCCTCCTCTTCCCTTATCCTAGCCACCGGGATAGAAGCATAAGGAGTCGTGGCAGGCGCACTTCAATTAGGAAGTGCATTGGTCTGCCTCATCTCAGATATTACAGCATAGTTATAGCTGCAGGGCCTGCGACCCCTTTTGTCCTTAGCTGCACAGTGTTGCTTTCCCAGCTGTGTCACTTTGCACTGCCTGACCCTGACTCCAATCCTTAAATATACACTGCTGAACAACTGCTATTTTTGGAAATGGCTACTTTTCTCCTTTCTGACAGTGGAAGGCTGTGTATCATAAATCTTCTCACTCCAGTGCACCAGAGGGCAGGGGAAACAAATTTAGGATGCACAGACTGAGATCAGAAAGGAGATCATAGAAGTTTACCCAGTCCTAGAATGTTGAAAGGGACCCCCATGGTTTCTGGGTCCAACTCCAGCAACACGCTGCTGCCCCATGAGTAGTGCCGCCAACTCTACAGGGGTGCTGCTGCCCAGGAACCCTCACGAACCCGCAACTGGATCTGTATCTAATAGTAGGATTACCCCCTACAATGCACTGTGGCTGGTTTGATATGGAGTTCCCCTTTAAGAATACTGTCAGGATGTTGTATTTAGGCCAGAACATGAATATGAATGGATGAAATTACATGATTAGTATTTTGCTTTTATCATATTCGGGACCATTGACTGTGAACCATTTTCTGGCGTATCTTGTGCTTACAATAGATTGTAGCCTCGGGTCTTGCTGCAAAAATGATGATAAAAATTCAATGGATTCAATTGATTTGAAGTGCGGTATGTATCTGCCATTATCTGGAGCTTTCTGCCCAGATTCTGCTGATGTGCAAATTAATAGGATCTGCTGCATACGGCATGGATAATTGAACAGCTAATGGAAATACAATATTTTTTTTCCCGTCTGTGCCTGTAGTGATGTTAGCTTACATTTTACAGACTGGTTTTCCCCAGAGTCGATTTATTTCACGTCTTTTATTTATTTTCTTGCATTGTCTCACAAATACATATTAATCAGATAAAGACGTAACAATTCCTCACATGGAATCATTGAATAAACTTGCAATATCCTGTAGCTAATGCAGTTAGATGTGAGTTATGGCGCCCCCTGGTGTTCTTTAGGTTTTGTCCCAGGACGTCCACCTTACAAGTGGTCACACATGCTCAGTCCCATCACCCGGACGCTTTGATACGCAATAGTGGAGAGTCATAAGGATCAGCACCTCGAAGTGACGTCTTCTTATGGAAAGTGGACACATTAGATGGAACCATAAAAACACCAGGGGGCGCCATAATAAGTACGTGACTGCAATATCTAGACACATTTTGTAAAGATGATTTAACATGAGAATTTGTTATGTGTTGTGTCATAGAGTTATGTAATATCTATCTCCTATCTATCTATCTATCTATCTATCTATCTCCTATCTATCTATCTATCTATCTATCATCTATCTATCTATCTATCTATCTATCTCCTATCTATCTATCTATCTATCTATCTATCTATCTATCTCCTATCTATCTATCTATCTATCTATCTATCTATCTCCTATCTATCTATCTATCTATCTATCTATCTATCTATTTATCTATCTATCTATCTATCTCCTATCTATCTATCTATCTCCTATCTATCTATCTATCTATCTATCTATCTCCTATTTATCTATCTATCTATCTATCTATCTATCTATCTATCTCCTATCTATCTATCTATCTATCTATCTATCTATCTCCTATCGATCGATCTATCTATCTATCTATCTATCTATCTATCTATCTATCTCCTATCTATCCATCTCCTATCTATCTATCTATCTATCTATCTATCTATCTATCTCCTATCTATCTATCTATCTATCTATCTATCTATCTATCTATCTATCTATCTCCTATCTATCTATCTATCTATCTATCTCTTTATCTAATATCTATCTATCTATCTATCTATCTAATATCTATCTATCTATCTATCTATCTATCTATCTATCTATCTATCATCTATCTATCATCTATCTATCTATCTATCTATCTATCTATCTATCTGTCTATCTAATCTGTCTCCCTCTGGATAGATCTGACTTCAGGAGTCTATAGAAAGTGACCTTCTAAAGTTTCGGACGGCTCTCCATGAAACCAGGCTATTATTTTGCAATATTTAGCATAGTGTCTTCCTCGGTGTAGCAGAGGGAATTGTGTTAATAAAACACGCCTTTAATGATTTTGACCTTCATTGGCATTGGCTGTGAAATCCCTCCTGTTCAGTTCTATTAAAATTAATTATCCTATAGGGGACCGTTTAATCCATGTGTTAAGCCAAGCTGTCAGATACAGTAGTGGGGCCTTCAGGTGGCATAGGAATGAGACGAGCAGAGAAGTTGGGCACCAGTACTGACGGAAGGCTGGAAATACACTCCTGAAACAGAAGGCTTTAGATCAGTATTCTCCAACCTGCGGCTCTTCTCCAGCCTGAGAGTTATAGCTTTGCAAAAGATGGGAACCACAGGATGGAGACCAATGCTAAGATAAACCGTACTGTAGGTCCTGCTGCACTCATTGGGCTTATGGTGGGTACGCAGGTTGAAAAAAAATATAAAAAGATAAAATATACTTCAAAAATAGTATATACAAAAATATACAAAAAGTCTGGTGCTTTGCTATTTTCACTATATGAAGGGCAGTAAGGGAGCATTATACTGCGTGAGGGTCACTAAGAGGCATTATACTAAGTAAAGGGTATACATGGGGCATTATACTGGGTGAGGGCTGCTAAGGGTCATTATACTGTGTATAGGAATTTAAGATAATCCTTTAATACTCCCACCATGGGGAAATTCAGTGTGTTACAGCAGCATGGATAGTACATAATATATTACAAGAAAAGAACACACTCAAGCTCAGAATAGCAGATAGAAAAGATACTAAGAGTCATAACAACTAAAAGAAAAGAAGACTTGGGGATCATTTAGTTCTCTGTGTGGAGTGATCTTTACTTAGCCTGATGTTGATTACACAGCTTGACCAAAGTTGGGAGGAAGGATCTCCGATATTGCTCCTTACACTTTGGGGTAGCAGTCAGTCACTGACAGTACTGCTCAATGATATCACTGTCTCATAAATGGGATGGGGGTTATTCTCCAGTATAGAGCTCACCTAAGGGGGCATTATACTGTGTGAGGGGCACAAAGACGCATTATACTGTGCAAAGGACATTAAAATGGTATTATACTGTGTGAGGACCACTAAAGGGCTTTATATTGTATGAAGGATATTAAGGGGGAGTTATACTGAGTAAGGGTTACTAAGGCTTGTTAACCTATCCTAACCTGACCTTTCTATCTGCAGGTCTGGGGTGATATACTGGTTCTGGTGACACTAACCTATCTATCTGCAGGGCTGGGGTGATATGCTGGTTCTGGTGGCACTAACCTATGTATCTGCAGGGCTGGGGTGATATGCTGGTTCTGGTGACACTAACCTATCTATCTGCAGGGCTGGGGTGATATGCTGGGTCTGGTGACAGTAACCTATCTATCTGCAGGGCTGGGTGATATGCTGGGTCTGGTGACAGTAACCTATCTATCTGCAGGGCTGGGGTGATATGCTGGTTCTGGTGGCACTAACCTATCTATCTGCAGTGCTGGGGTGATATGCTGGTTCTGGTGACACTAACCTATCTATCTGCAGGGCTGGGGTGATATACTGGTTCTGGTTACACTAACCTATCTATCTGCAGGGCTGGTGTGATATGCTGGGTCTGGTGACACTAACCTATCTATCTGCAGGGCTGGGGTGATATACTGGTTCTGGTGACACTAACCTATCTATCTGCAGGGCTGGGGTGATATGTTGGTTCTGGTGACAGTAACCTATCTATCTGCAGGGCTGGGGTGATATGCTGGTTCTGGTGACAGTAACCTATCTATCTGCAGGGCTGGGGTGATATACTGGTTCTGGTGGCACTAACCTATCTATCAGCAGGACTGGGGTGATATGCTGGGTCTGGTGACACTAACCTATCTATCTGCAGGGCTGGGGTGATATGCTGGTTCTGGTGACACTAACCTATCTATCTGCAGGGCTGGGGTGATATGCTGGTTCTGGTGACACTAACCTATCTATCTGCAGGGCTGGGGTGATATACTGGTTCTGGTGGCACTAACCTATCTATCAGCAGGACTGGGGTGATATGCTGGGTCTGGTGACACTAACCTATCTATCTGCAGGGCTGGGGTGATATGCTGGTTCTGGTGACAGTAACCTATCTATCTGCAGGGCTGGGGTGATATGCTGGTTCTGGTGACACTAACCTATCTATCTGCAGGGCTGGGGTGACATGTTTGGTTTTAGTGACAGCCCCTTTAAGACTTACATGAATACAATAGGCCCACAGAATGAATAACCTGGCAGCAGACAGTACAGTTGTGTGGCTTCTCCACTATGTATGGGGTCATATATTCTGCGTGTAGTCTTCTCTCTGAACATGACAACTCCCATCAGATGACTATCCTAATGACTGTCGCGTGTCCTGCCCTAATGTCACCACATACGGCAATCACAATCATGTATTTCTCCCATGACACAAGTTTTTCTCCTCCTAACAATAGAGAATCATAATCTCGCAGCTTGAGAGCAGGATTTCATGCAGAGAGATATTAGCATAATGAAAAAGAAGGGAGAAGACGTCAAGCTCCTCCACTTATTATGTGTCAGCATAGAAAACCGCTATACAGAGGCTCCAATATACTGCGGCATGTTAGCGGTCAGGAGACCAGTATTTACTGTATAGTGTTTGCGCAAATGAACCATTAAAGGGGTTGTCTTAGGACAGTCGGGCTCTTAATGGGTCAGACTGAAGAGCCTAAATACACAGAAATGTATATTGAGATGCTAACTTGCTAATGTCCTGGCTGGACTGGCCGACCATCTCATGTGTATGGAGGCTTCTCACTCCTCAGACGGGCATCCTGAAAGTGTAAGCTAGAGTTCCTGGCCACATTAACAGCCCAATGGTTATTTTGCAGTTAAGAGATGGGCCATAGCCCTGCTCACTTTCCTGGACACAGTGTGTGAAACTAAGACTGAGATGGTAATTTTAGAAAGGCCTCATAGCTATGATCCAAATGAGCCACTGGCCAGGCTGGACACCCTTTTGAAACCTGCACCCCCAGCTGGACATTGCAGGCACTTTAAGACAGAAGACACTGACTGACATCACGGAATACTATCAGTCTGCTTCAGCTCCAGCCTTGTGGTTCCTCAAAAATTGTATTTCCATTATGTGTTAAATGTACCGTATATACTTGAGTATAAGCTGACCCGAATATAAGCCGAGGCCCCTAATTTTACCACAAAAAACTGGGAAAACTTATTAACTCGAGTATAAGCCGAGGGGGGGAAATGCAGCAGCTACTGGAAAATTTCAAAAATTAAAATGGTCGGAGTTTTTGGGTGCAGTAGATGCTGGGTGCTAGGAAAGGGGAGGGGGTGTTTTGGTTGTCTGTCTGCCCCTTCCCTTGAGGACTGTGTTCCCCCCCCCCACTTGGAATTCAGCCTGGCTGACTATAGGGTATCTGCAGTGCTCCTATTAACCCCTTCCTGACGAACAGGAGCACTGCAGATCCCCTATATTCAGTAGACCGGGCACTCTCAGACACAGGGATACCTAATGTGTATGTGTGTCACAGTCATTCTCTACTTTTATATGTATTCTAGGGAAAGGAGGGATTTACAACTTTTGTTCTTTTATTTTTTCTAAAGCTTCTTTTTTTCCCCCACTATTTTATGGGAGCTTCTATACATTGATATTGCGGCTGGTCATAGACCCCCCCCCAAAAAAAAATAAAAAAAAATAAAAAAAAATAATAATAATAATTTTTTGCTGACTCGAGTATAAGCCGAGGGGGGCTTTTTCAGCACAAAAACTGGGCTGAGAAATTCGGCTTATACTCGAGTATATATGGCATGTTTATATCACCTGCCTTTCTTCAGGTAAAGTGAATTTGTGCATTGTTCAATAGTGTCTCCTGTGTCCTCTACTCTGCGTTCACCATCAAGGGTACTCCAACCACCATCAGGCTTGGAGAGGATTCCTTAAAGGAAGTGCCTTGAGGGATTCTACTACCACCATTTTCACACTGGCCTGAGGAGAACTGGCCAAGCTGGTTGGCACCATGGTTGGCACCATGAGCCCATCCATGACTGTAATATTTTCAACCTCCCTACCTTCCTCTACTGGGCTGCGGCACACAAACCTCAGATAGTAAGGATGTGCTGTTGGATTGGGGAGCCAAGTTAGAGATTGACCTAGTCTAAGTTTCCAGAGACAGGGCAAGAGGACCAAACACTTGCCAGGGAAGCTGGTCCATGCATCTTAGCATGGGCAGAGGTGATGGAGCCAATGGAAGTGTCTACACTCTACAGACCATAGCTAATGATACCACACAATAATCAAATAGTACTGCCATACACTGTCAACCTAAGAACTCCATACTGTGCTCTTGGTTAGAGATCATGAAGTAGAGCATGCATCTAAAAATGGTCAAACTGCCAGAACCTTTCCGGTGGTTTCCACTTTTTCCAAAATCTGAAGTATCTATTTCATGCATGAATACTGAGCCCACTCACAAACACATTCAGGTTAGTAAAATAGGCTTCAACTTCTCATGTAGAGACTATGAAAGGCTGAATCACCCCGTGACTCCTACGGGACATTACAGCCATTCTGTCTCTTGACGGAAGAGAATCCAATCATGAAAGTTTTTCAGATTTTTTTTTTTACCTTCATTGTATTTTTACTGATCGTCATTAAATTTTGCTTCGAAACTTTAATGAACTTCTCAATTTCATCTTTGAAACAATGAGATCTTTTGTAAGGATTACTGAATAAGATTTTTTTTTTCTTTAATTTCCTGCCGTTTTTTGTAAAAAGTTCACCGACATCTTGATGAAGTTTTTTTTTAAGTCGCCTCGGATGTGATTGATTCGGTAACACGGCATGAAAGAGGATTTGCGTTTTCAGTCAAATGTGATTAATGCGCTTGGATTAATATGCTAGCCTCATAATACGTGCTGTCATACATATTAATAATACATATTATCCTCGCATAGTTTTTGATTTACAGAGTTAATTATTGCAATTTATTGAGCAGTAAATTTACTGATGAGCGACACGTCCCCTAAATTTTACAATATCTGGTGTTCCTTTTTTAATGACTATCCAGTGGTAGGAAAAACAGGATTTATCTGATTTTAGGTAGTGGAGGTCATTTATAACAAGCAATCGGAAAGTATAGAATATGACATAAGAAAAACGCATTTTGTAAACCCTCCATCCAGAGGACATGATTCTAAGGACCTGCCCTCCATCCAGAGGACATGATTCTAAGGACCTGCCCTCCATCCAGAGGACATGATTCTAAGGACCTGCCCTCCATCCAGAGGACATGATTCTAAGGACCTGCCCTCCATCCAGAGGACATGATTCTAAGGACCTGCCCTCCATCCAGAGGGCATGATTCTAAGGACCTGCCCTCCATCCAGAGGACATGATTCTAAGGACCTGCCCTCCATCCAGAGGACGTGATTCTAAAGACCTGCCCTCCATCCAGAGGACATGATTCTAAGGACCTGCCCTCCATCCGGAGGACATGAGTCTAAGGACCTGCCCTCCATCCAGAGGACATGATTCTAAGGACCTGCCCTCCATCCAGAGGACATGATTCTAAGGCCCTGCCCTCCATCCAGAGGACGATTCTAAAGACCTGCCCTCCATCCAGAGGACATGATTCTAAGGACCTGCCCTCCATCCAGAGGACATGATTCTAAGGACCTGCCGTCCATCCAGAGGACATGAGTCTAAGGACCTGCCCTCCATCCAGAGGACATGATTCTAAGGACCTGCCCTCCATCCAGAGGACGTGATTCTAAAGACCTGCCCTCCATCCAGAGGACATGATTCTAAGGACCTGCCCTCCATCCGGAGGACATGAGTCTAAGGACCTGCCCTCCATCCAGAGGACATGATTCTAAGGACCTGCCCTCCATCCAGAGGACATGATTCTAAGGAACTGCCTTCCATCCAGAGGACATGATTCTAAGGACTTGCCCTCCATCCAGAGGACATGATTCTAAGGACCTGCCCTCCATCTAGAGGACATGATTCTAAGGACCTGCCCTCCATCCAGAGGACATGATTCTAAGGCCCTGCCCTCCATCCAGAGGACGATTCTAAAGACCTGCCCTCCATCCAGAGGACATGATTCTAAGGACCTGCCCTCCATCCAGAGGACATGATTCTAAGGACCTGCCGTCCATCCAGAGGACATGAGTCTAAGGACCTGCCCTCCATCCAGAGGACATGAGTCTAAGGACCTGCCCTCCATCCAGAGGGCATGATTCTAAGGACCTGCCCTCCATCAAGAGGACATCATTTTAAGGAGCTGATCTCCATCCAGAGGACATGATTCTGAGAACCTGCCCTTCATCCAGAGGACATGATTCTAAGGACCTGCCCTCCATCAAGAGGATATGATTCTAAGGACCTGCCCTCCATTCAGAGGACATGATTCTAAGGACCTGCCCTCCATCCAGAGGACATGATTCCAAGGACCTGCCCTTCATCCAGAGGACATGATTCTAAGGACCTGCCCTCCATCCAGAGGACATGATTCTAAGGACCTGCCCTCCATCCAGAGGACATGATTCTAAGGACCTGCCCTTCATCAAGAGGACATCATTTTAAGGACCTGATCTCCATCCAGAGGACATGATTCTGAGAACCTGCCCTTCATCCAGAGGACATGATTCTAAGGACCTGCCCTCCATCCATACCATTGCCATTTGCAGGAGTTCTGAAAGTGATGATATGGTCCCTGCAGATATAGCCCTTGTTATGATTGGCAGGTTATTTTAATAAAATAGTAAATAACCTATAACCTGCGGAGCCCACTGGGCTCTTAACCGCAGAGCACCCTGGTGTCAACAAAGCCCAACAGGTAATGTCACTGCCGGGCAACTACACCAAATGGTGGCGGCTTTCCCATAGATATAATGGAAAGAGAAAGTCCGCAGAGGAAAACTCCGTGAACTTTCTCTTCAAAGCACTGCGATCATGCAGCAGTTCTTTCCGCAGCGCTTTAGCCGTGAATGGTCGTGTACAGCTCAACCCCATTCATTTGAATGGGACTGAGCTGTAGCATGGCCATGTGACCAATTAACATGATGTCACTTCCTGAGAATAGGAATTGGAACCAGCATCATGGAGAAATATGAGGAGCCCCATAACATTTATAGGGTCTCTGCACACTTTTATAGGTATTCTCTGTATAATGCCGTTTCCTCCTAGACTCCAAAAAAATCCTAATAATTTCGATGGCTTCCTACATAACTGAGGCCACAACCCAGTATTATTTATTATACTCAGTGCCCTAAAATACATTGGCCCTATATAAATTCCATGCAATAAGGTTTGGCAGGTCCCTGCTCTTCTACTTCCGGTATTCGGAATTGTTCACGTTTTAGCTAAAGGCAAATACAAAAAAGGTATTTTGCTTTTTATTATTCACTTTAAATGTTTTTAGTTTTATCGAAAATCCCCTCGGCATGAAGCAAAGCCGGCCAACAGGGAGAAAATCCTATTATTTGTCATATGTTCCCGCAGAATCTGCTTCAGCCACAGCATTAGGTTTCTATTTTCCCTTATAATTTCTAACTGCAATAACCTCCGACTCTAGAACTGAAAAATGGAAAGCCTCGCAGGAATACGCTCAATAATGAAGGAGCAGACGCGGAGTGTTCAGATCTACAGGGCTGTGCAAAAGTTTTAAGCAGGAGTGGAAAAAATACTGCTCAGTAAGAATGCGTCCAGAAATTGAAGGGTTAATAATGAAGAAAAGAGAAATGTAAATCCCATAATCCCATCAATATTTGGTGTAACCTTTGCCCTTTGGAGGAGGAGTCCAGGAAGTGATGATCCAGCCCCCACTGATATAGCCCTGATCTCAACATCATGCAGTCTGTCTGGGATGACCTGAAGAGACCAATCCGTCTTGGAACCAGGGGCGTAACTATTGGAGTAGCAGCAGTAGCGGCTACCACAGGGCCCAGGACATTAGGGGGCCCGGTAACAGCCACAACCGCTGCGATTTGTTTTTGTTTTTTTAAATAGCTGGTAAAGGGCGCTATTTACTGACCGATCCTGGTTCCTGCCCACGGCCGCCTGCACTTCTCCTTCTGCGGAGGCTGTAAGCAGGATTCAGGATCGGTAATTGAAGCCGCAGGCCCCAGAAACACTGTTATTATACTTGGGGATCTTTTCAGACCCCCGAGTATAATGATCGGAGGTCCAGGAGAGGTAAGAAACATAAAAACACTGTTACTTACCTCTCCACGATCCAGGCAGGCCTCAGCTCAGGCCTAGTTGTCTGATGTCTCTGACGTCCCATGACCCCAGCCTGCGTCTTGGGTCATGTGACGTCCGACGTCATTGAAGAGGGCCGACAGCGGATGCCAACAGTATAGGAGCCGGGGGACAGGTAAGAAACAGTAGATTTTTATGTTTTTATTCCCTCAGGTCTCCCATTATTATACTCTGGGGTCTGGAAAGACCCCAGAGTATAATAATTGTTTATGGGTGTCCACAATGGGGATAATATAGTGTGTAGGGGCAACTATGGGGTATAATACTGTGTGCAGGGGCCACTATGGGGGATGATACTGTGTGCAGGGGCCACTATGGGGGATAATACTGTGTGCAGGGACCACTAAGGGACATAATACTTTGTGCAGGGGGCTCTAAGGGACATAATACTGTGTGCAGGGGCCACTATGGGGGATAATACTGTGTGCAGGGGCCACTGAGGGACATAATACTGTGTGCAGGGGCCACTATGGGGGATAATACTGTGTGCAGGGGCCACTGAGGGACATAATACTGTGTGCAGGAGGCACTATGGGACATAATACTGTGTGCAGGGGCCACTATGGGGGATAATACTGTGTGCAGGGGTCACTATGGGGCATAATACTGTGTGCAGGGGCCACTGAGGGACATAATACTGTGTGCAGGGGCCACTATGGGGGATAATACTGTGTGCAGGGGCCACTGTGGGACATAATACTCTGTGCAGGGGGCACTATGGGGGATAATACTCTGTGCAGGGGCCACTATGGGGTATAATACTGTGTGCAGGGGCCACTGAGGGACATAATACTGTGTGCAGGGGCCACTGAAGGACATAATACTGTGTGCAGGGGGCACTAAGGGACATAATACTGTGTGCAGGGGGCACTAAGGGACATAATACTCTGTGCAGGGGCCACTGAGGGACATAATACTCTGTGCAGGGGCCACTGAGAGACATAATACTGTGTGCAGGGGCCACTAAGGGACATAATACTGTGTGCAGGGGCCACTAAGGGACATAATACTGTGTACAGGGGCCATTATGGGGATAATACTGTGTGCAGGGGCCACTGAGGGACATAATAGAGCATGCAGGAATGCGGAGGAGGGGGTCAATTGAGATTTTCAGCGTCGGTGTTCGCCACGGGGCCCCGCCATTCCTAGTTACGCCACTGATCCCAACACAATACTTTTATCCTCAAAGTCTGCAATGTGTCCTCAGTACTGCTCAAGTAACTCTAGGAAGTGTCCTCCCCTTGCCCCAGGCAAATATTGGTTGGGCTGGACCAAGCTCTCCCATGGGTTAACATCTACAATGGAATGTTCCTAAAACAAACTGGCCTCCTATGGTCCTTAGAGGGCTCCTTACTGTCAGAGTTAGTAGACTGATATTCCCGACCAGGTAGAACAGACATTACATAGCTGCATGTTTACGCCGTTCCGATATTGGGAATGCGGACAATAAGCTAGTGTAAATAAGTGGGATTTCTCTGCGGCTTCCTTGGACTCCTTGGATGAAGTGTATGTGCACATGTAGTTATCTGGATACATCTGATGTTTCAGGCTCTGTTGCTGTAAATCATTCATCGCTCGCTCAATTAGATGTTAGCACTTATTTATTGACGTGTTCAGTAAACACAGAAAACAAAAGGACAATATAAGAGCATCGCTACCTCTGGAGGACTCACCACTGGAGATGGCCGAACCTCTGAAGATACATTTTGCTTCAGGTTCAGTCGGTTCGACCCAAAAACTAGTTTTGGGCCAAACTTATTCACATACAATCAGAAGTGAAATTATTATATTATGTGTTTTATAACTTCAGAGCCCAAGTAGAGATTGAAGCTATACTCAGGTCTTGATACCTAAAGAGGTCCATAGGTGCTTCTTCCATATCAGTGTTCAATTGTACTATCAATAGGCAGGGGCAGCGTTACCCTCCATGCACCCCAAATAAGGCACCAGAGGTCAAGGCTGTTATCTCTTGGATTATTTCAATAGGCTGAAATACACTAAGGGGGCATTATACTGTGTATGGAGGACACTAAGGGGCATTATACTGTGTATGGAGGACACTAAGGGGGCATTATACTGTGTATGGAGGACACTAAGGGGGCATTATACTGTGTATGGAGGACACAATGGGGGCATTATACTGTGTATGGAGGACAGTAAGGGGGCATTATACTGTGTATGGAGGACAGTAAGGGGGCATTATACTGTGTATGGAGGACAGTAAGGGGGCATTATACTGTGTATGGAGGACACTAAGGGGGCATTATACTGTGTATGGAGGACACTAAGGGGGCATTATACTGTGTATGGAGGACACTAAGGGGGCATTATACTGTGTATGGAGGACAGTAAGGGGGCATTATACTGTGTATGGAGGACACTAAGGGGGCATTATACTGTGTATGGAGGACACTAAGGGGGCATTATACTGTGTATGGAGGACAGTAAGGGGGCATTATACTATGTATGGAGGACACTAAGGGGGCATTCTACTGTGTATGGAGGACACTATGGGGGCATTATGCTCAGGAGTATACACACTATACTATGCATGGACATTTATGGGGTGTATACTGTGTGTGTGGGATATTAAGGGGGCTGCCGTATACTGTTTAGGGGGTACAAAGGGGGAATTATACTGTGTGATGGGGCACTAAGGATGCAGTCTACTGTGTATGGAGGTACTAAGGGGGTATTATACTGTGTGTGGGGTCACAAAGAGGACATTATACTGTGTGAAGGGGCACTAAGGTGACATTAAACTGTGTGTGTGTAGGGCACTGAAGGGGCATTATACTGTGTGGAGGGCATTGAAGGGGCATTATTCTGTGTGGAGGGCACTGAAGGGGCATTACACTGTGTGGAGGGCACTGAAGGGGCATTATTCTGTGTGTGTGGACACAAAGCGGGCAGTATACTGTGTGTGGGGGCATCAAGAGTCACATTATATTCTGTGTGGGGGCACTGAGGAGGCAGTATACTGTGTATGTGGGCACTAAAGGACAGTCAATCTTTATTTGCGTCTCAATTACTGTCCACAAACCAAGAACATGGTGACGAGTATTGTACATTAGAAATCTGCCGTGTACATGGACCCTTTAGCTGTCCTGGCTGTATGTCCGGTCACCTTTAGGCACATCAGTATTCTGCATACAGGCGGAGTGTTCTGCTTCATAACATGGTACATCTGGTGACAATCGCCATAATTGATATATAATGTATATATTTTGCTTCTGCGCTGAATTCCAGGCATTATATGGATTTATGCGTGACGGTGGGAGATGTAAACTGATTCATGGTACCAGATGGTATTCTTAATGGATTGTGGAGCATAAAAAGTTTCAGCGATAATACCAGATTATAAGTGGAAATGAACTCATGAGCAATGCATATGGCGTTCCGGATGTATCGTCCACACCGTGCCGGGCTGAAAGTCTCAGATTCTCTCACTTTATAATGTAATAGCAATTCGATTGTTATATGTAAGGGTGGAAGTTACCACTGTGACTGGTAAACATGTCTATGCCGCTATCCCTATGGATCCTGACACAGTCCGACCCCCATTTCAATAAGGATAAACATAAGCGATTTATGTTGTAACTAATCAAATCCATTACAAATTTTCCCAAAATTTTAGATTCTATTAAATTTGTAATTTTTCAGATTCACGAATCAGCAGTTTGCACACTGTTTCCCCATAAAATGACTCAACAGTCCTAGGCCCTGCCACAACACCACCGGCTTTCTAGACCTGTTCTGTGGTGCATTCATATTACAGTACATGGCTTCGGAACACAGCGTGATGGCTACAGTCATAGTCCTACAACACTAGCCCATGCAGTTCATGGTTGAAGGCATCTTACCCAAGCCACCCTTTCCAAACCTACTTAAATTTGCCCCATTTTCTACCAATGCAACCCACCTATAACATGGGGCCACTTTAAGAGATTTTTCCAGGGCCACTTAAAGTTCCAATCTTCCTGTCCAAAGATATCAAATTGTCATTGAAATAGACAACCTTGTGTCAACAAACATTGCATAGGTTAATAGTACAGGTGACTATAAACTTTGTAACATATCAGAGAAAAATGCTTCTTTCTCCACTTATCAGACTCTTCCTCCTCTCCTCTTCTCTGCTAAACTGACTTTCACTCTGACGTCCATACTGCAGGGCAAAATATATCCGATCACACGTGTCTATAAACTTTTATAAAGAGAAGAGTAGGAAGGAGGGAAGACAGATGTGTAAGGCTTAGTTCACATCTGTGTCGTAGTCCACCAAGAAAATGACAGACCTCATTATAGTCAGTTAGAAACGGACCCATTATAGTCAGGGATTCATGTGTAACCACCACTACAGTGTTCCATCTGTCCATTGGTGATGGACCAGAACAACGGATTGATCAACACAAGTGTGAACCTAACGTAAAGCTATCAGTCAAGCTCAATCGTATCTAAGGAATATAGACATTGTACAGTATATTATTTAGGCAGTGTATGGTAGTAGTAGTAATGAGGACTACTATAATCATAGAGCAAATGTTGCATCCATATTGTGACCTTTGGTAGTCGGGGCCCCCTTAGCTGACCCAGATTGATGGGACAGTCCCACATTTCAGTTGCTATTTTGGACAATAGGTAGCGATTTCAACTCTATCTGCATCCTCAGGATGCAGATAGAGTTGCATAGAGCGGTGGAACACAGAGCTATGATCTCTTTGCTCCACTATTCAGGCTTCGGCTGATGATGTCTGTGCATGGAGGCGCAAACAGGGATAAGGGAGTATAACTTTTATTTGGCTGAGGGGGCTTTATATGGGGCCATCTTAAAGGGACAATAAATTATGTAAGTGTTTTGGGGGGGGGGGCTATAGTTAGGAAATATTTGAACTGGGCCCACTAATGTATTAAAATGAGCCTGGCAGCAATGTATGGTATGGTTATTTGTGCAAATATATGGAAGTTGATTGTTGTATGTCATTGTTACGTCGTTACATTGTCACTGAATTTGTCAAGCTGAAGATTTCTGCTTCAGAATTTTTCTGCTGAATTTGAAGCAGAATTTGGAGTAGAGTGATATTGTATTTTAGCTTTTATTGGGCAGGGCTAAATTCCAAATTCCACTAGCAAATTTTGATAAATTCCGCACTGATGGACAGGATGTTTCATTTCAGTTCTCGGAATCTGTCTGCTAGACGAAAATATCAGTGATTGCTTCCCATCGAATGGGAGGCAGATTTCAGGCAGAATTTGAGGCGGATTCCTACATGTGAACAACTCCATCCATGTGTACCATTTGGTTGATGTGGTTGTACGGTGTATGACAATTCACGCTATTGGGGAGGTGCCAATAGAAGGTACACATTGGGCACCATCCAGTGTTAGACCAACCCTCCCAAGGTAGGCATAGGCTCTAATATACCAGAATATAGTCAGTGGCGGCATGGTGCCCACACATCCTTAGAAATTGCTGCGTCTTAATACAAGTTCTCAGCTCTTTACAACATATTGAATTCCCGCTGTGCAAGTGAGTGGATTCTGTTTTTATCTAAGATCAGCTAAATGTAGTCGACGTCTGAACTATTGATGGGAATCCATGAACTGGGAGATGAAGAAGAAGCCGAAGCCAAAACATATTTTACTAGATTACACCATCCGAGTGTAGTGTTAATGTCACTTTATAACAGATATTAAAATCCCTGCCAAGATATAATGTAATAAAACTTTATCTTTAATTGCTGAAGCCACGCTGCATGCTGATGAGCTCCACAATGGGATCCACGCTTCTCCCAATGTCTGCTCAATATTCACATGCATGACTCTAAGGTAAGCTCAACTGAGTCTGTTATTAAGAGGTTAATTCCACTACCATACACATAACCTATGAATTACCTGTTGTACTTATAGCACGTAGCAGTGTCCTGTAGTAGCCGTGTCCATGAGGTGGCCAAACATATCAGATGAATGTAGCTGACCCGTTGATTTAGTGGAAACCAGGCAACTATCTAAGGTGTATGAAGATCTTGCAACTCTCAGATGGTAGATGGTAGAGATGAGTGAATTGGTTCATAATAAGCCAATTTTTGGAAAAAAAATTCAGTTTCGGCCAAACCTGAACCACTTGGGGTTCACCACACACAATTCACTATTATACACTGGTCTCTTCAGGGGCCCAGGGAAATGCCATAAAAATAATATAGATCCATGCACTGGGCTCCCTCGTGGTGTTCAGTGTTCTTTCCCTAGCGTCTTCCAGAATCTTCCACATAATTTTGCTTGGGGCCGCAAAATGACAAGTCCGCCCCTATTCACAACACATGAACACTCAACCAAACCAAGAGGGAGGTCAAGAGGAATAGCTGTCTGAAGAATGAGCAATTGACCAACTACTATTCTACAGTGGATCGCCCAATTATGCTGCTCGGGTCATAATATTCGGGTCATAATATTTGTTCTATGTGCTGTATCAGGCCAAGTCCTGGCACCATGAACAGAAAATAGGCTTCTCTGGCCCTTTTGAGATTTACTAACTTCTCTAGGAGTTTGCAGGTTCTCTCTCAATTTTTCTAGAAGTTCTCCCATTTTCTGGGAGAGTTGACTCATAGTATGTCAATGGTTCAAGGGTTATTTTTAAGGCAGGGCCGGGATCGGCAAGTGACACCGCGGGCCCCACAAATACTATCATTATACTCAGGGGTCTTTGCAGACCCCCAAGTATGATGTTCGGCGGACTGGGAGAGGTAAGAAACATAAAAAATACTATTACTTACCTCTCCACGATCCTGCCAGGCCTCCTTCAAACTTGTCTGACATCTCTGACGTCACATGAACCCGGCCTGCTTCCTGGGTCATGTGACGTCCGATGTCATTAAAGAAGGACGAGAGCGGCGGCCGACAGCATAGGAGCTTTGTTTTTATTTCCCCGGGTCTCTGATTATTATACTCTGGGGTCTGAAAAGAAAGGAGAGTATAATAATTGTTTATGGGTGCCCACAATGGGACATAATACTGTGTGCAGGGGCCACTATGAGGGATAATACTGTGTGCAGGGGCCACTATGGGGCATAATACTGTGTGCAGGGGCCACTATGGGGCATAATACTGTGTGCAGGGGCCACTAAGGGACATAATACTGTGTGCAGGGGCCACTATGAGGGACAATACTGTGTGCAGGGGCCACTATGAGGCATAATATTGTGTGTAGGGGCCACTAAGGGACATAATACTGTGTGCAGGGGCCACTATGGGGCATAATACTGTGTGCAGGGGCCACTATGGGACATAATACTGTGTGCAGGGGCCACTATGGGACATAATACTGTGTGCAGGGGCCACTATGGGGCATAATACTGTGTGCAGGGGCCACTATGGGGGATAATACTGTGTGCAGGGGCCACTATGGGGCATAATACTGTGTGCAGGGGCCACTAAGGGACATAATACTGTGGCATGGGACACTATTGGGGATAATACTGTGTGCAGGGGCCACTAAGGGACATAATGCTGTGCGCAGGGGCCACTAAGGGACATAATGCTGTGTGCAGGGGCCACTAAGGGACATAATACTGTGTACAGGGCTTACTAAGGGATATAATAGAGTGCAGAGAAGGGGGTCGGTCGAGGTCTTCGGCGTTGGTGTTGGTTGGGGGGGGGCTTTTGTAGTTTCAGACATTTCCTGGGCTTCTTCAAATAACAGCAGAGGTGACCTATAAGAGACCCATTTCTTCGGCCCCAGGTACTTTCTAATTTATTTCTCTAGTTTGGCTCTGACCCTCAGATTGTTTCTGGTAATTCATTTGTCCACTGATTCAACCTTTGAAGTGACTGCTCGGAACTGAACTTTGGCTTTATATTGGATATCTGTTATGGCTCCTGATTCTGACTCTAACAACATTTCCTGGTATTGACCATTTGCCTGGACATTTATTTTGTTTCAAATCTGCCCAGTTCCTGGTGGTATTAACTTGGACCCCCAAATTCAGCAAAACCCATCTGGCCTAACATCTGGAGACTCAATCATTACATTAGCATACTGTTTATGGATCCATTTTTCTGCAGTTTTTTTTTTAAGGGAGGCTGCTTGGCCAGGAGCTACTTCTTTGGCTTTTTATGGCATTTTTATATCCACTACCCTCAACCTCTATAAGGGGGAATTTCACTGCATACAACTGGATACAGCTCCGGCTCTTCCAAGTGGTAGCATAGGTAGAACTCTATAATTTATCAAGTCAAAAAGCAGAGTCCATGAAACAGATATATTATGCAATTAATCTGGTGAAAAAAATTTAAGATTTTTACTTTGGAGCCCAGGATCTTCATATTACGCCTCAGAAAAGTCAATTAGGCAATCAGTTCACTCATCACTCGACTCCATAGAGGAGATTTAGGAAGACTGGTATGATGAACCCACCACCATAAATGAGGTGTACCCTCCACTGGGCCATAGCTGTTGTAGAATTCCAGCATCATTTACACCAGATTTTTGGCATAATTGATAATAAGTATGGTAAGGCCGATGGACCCATCCCCCTGCATGCAATTGCCATTCCCATTTTTGGAAAGGTGGTGAAAAAAAGAAAAGCTACACAAATTTTTCAATTCAAGAATAGAGATGAGCGAGTAGTGTTCGATCGAGTAGGTATTCAATCGAATACTACGGTATTCGAAATACTCGTACTCAATCGAACACTACTAGCTGTTCGAAGTTTAAGGTTCGATGCAGAACCAGTGTTGATTGGCAGAATGCTATACATTGCCAATCAACGCTGGTTCTTCTCTTACCTTTCTGAAGTCTTCTCCGCGCTGCATCCCCGCGTCTTCTTCCGGGTGGAATTCACTTTGCCTAGGCATCCGGCCTAGGCAGAGCCGACTGCGCATGCGCGGGCATGCACGCGCATACTTGCGCATGCGCAGTCGGCTCTGCTCAGGCGTCGGGCCTGGGCAGAGCCAACTAAGCATGCATGCGCGTACATGTACGCGCATGCGCAGTCGGCTCTGCCTAGGCCGGATGCCTAGGCAGAGTGAACTCCACCCGGAGGAGGACGCGGGGACCCTGCGCCGGGAGAAGACTTCAAGCAAAATCCAGCCTGACCGTCACTCGTGGACTTGGTAAGTATGATTTTTTTGAATGTTGCCTACCCCTGAAACGAGCATTTCCTCCCATAGACTATAATGGGGTTTGAAATCCGTTCGAACAGTCGAACAGTGTGCGGCTGTTCGAATCGGATTTCGAACCTCGGACATTTTAGTGTTCGCTCATCTCTATTCAAGAACATAATTTATGAAAAGAATTTTTACGCCATGATAAATCTGCTCCAATTATTCTATACAAATGCTGCATATACAGCTCTTCATATACTTTATATATACTCCATGTAGTATACAGCCAGTAAAGAGCCACTTATCATTGTACAGCAGTAGTCACTCACTCCACGGTGATGTCTGCTGACAGACGATACTATAAATACTAAAACAACACATCACGACATTTCAGAAAGTTCTTTTAAGGGCAAAGCAAGATTCTATGATTAATCTCTGCTCTTAGAAATGTGGTAAAGATGATGTAGGACAGTATTCACTTTATGGAACGTTGATGGAATGTTTTTCCTTTTTATCACTAGAAGAATCACACAACAGATTATTTCTGGTTTCAAAAAAATTCAGCTATTTAGGTTTAAGGCTATTACAGCTATTTTAGGGAGTCTGTCACCAGATCCTAGCATGTCAGTGGTGGTTTACTCTTATGAATCTCAGGCTTTGTTGTCAAAACTGCTGTTTTTATTAATATGCAATGAGCTCCTTGGAGCAATAAGATAAGATAAGATAAGATAATCCTTTAATAGTCCCACATTGGGGAAATTTCAGCATGTTACAGCAGCCTAGTAATACAGGTACAGGATAATACACAGTAATATATTACAGACGTAGACACACATAAGCTGAGAAGAGAAGAAATACTAGGAGTCCATAGCAGCAAAGGAAAAATGGAAGAGAAAGAGGAAGACTTCATCGTCATAATCATTAGTTCTCTGTGCGGAGTGATCTTCGTTTGGTCTGATGTAGATTATACAGCCTGGTCGCGGTTGGAAGGAAGGACCTGCGATAGCTCCTTCTCACACTTGGGGTGAAGCAGACGGTCACTTACAGTGAGGGAGTTGTCATTGTTCCAAAGAGCTCATTTGCATATTGTCAACAAGTGCAGAGGCGGCAAATCCCAAAGAGAAAACAACATTTGATTCATGTAACCCTAACCTATCTATCTGCAGGGCTGAGGTGATATACTGGTTATGGTGACAGTAACCTATCTATCTGCAGGGCTGAGGTGATATACTGGTTATGGTGACAGTAACCTATCTATCTGCAGGGCTGGGGTGATATACTGGTTCTGGTGACAGTAACCTATCTATCTGCAGGGCTGGGGTGATATGCTGGTTCTGGTGACACTAACCTATCTATCTGCAGGACTGTGGTGATATGCTGGGTCTGGTGACACTAACCTATCTATCTGCAGGGCTGGGGTGATATGCTGGGTCTGATGACACTAACCTATCTATCTGCAGGGCTGGGGTGATATGCTGGTTCTGGTGACACTAACCTATCTATCTGCAGGGCTGGGGTGATATGCTGGTTCAGGTGACAGTAACCTATCTATCTGCAGGGCTGAGGTGATATACTGGTTATGGTGACAGTAACCTATCTATCTGCAGGGCTGGGGTGATATGCTGGTTCTGGTGACACTAACCTATCTATCTGCAAGGCTGGGGTGATATTCTGGGGTCTGGTGACACTAACCTATCTATCTGCAGGGCTGGGGTGATATGCTGGGTCTGGTGACACTAACCTATCTATCTGCAGGACTGGGGTGATATGCTGGTTCTGGTGACACTAACCTATCTATCTGCAAGGCTGGGGTGATATGCTGGTTCTGGTGACACTAACCTATCTATCTGCAGGGCTGGGGTGATATGCTGGTTCAGGTGACAGTAACCTATCTATCTGCAGGGCTGAGGTGATATACTGGTTATGGTGACAGTAACCTATCTATCTGCAGGGCTGGGGTGATATGCTGGTTCTGGTGACACTAACCTATCTATCTGCAAGGCTGGGGTGATATTCTGGGGTCTGGTGACACTAACCTATCTATCTGCAGGGCTGGGGTGATATGCTGGGTCTGGTGACACTAACCTATCTATCTGCAGGGCTGGGGTGATATGCTGGGTCTGGTGACACTAACCTATCTATCTGCAGGACTGGGGTGATATGCTGGTTCTGGTGACACTAACCTATCTATCTGCAAGGCTGGGGTGATATGCTGGTTCTGGTGACACTAACCTATCTATCTGCAGGGCTGGGGTGATATGCTGGTTCTGGTGACACTAACCTATCTATCTGCAGGACTGGGGTGATATGCTGGTTCTGGTGACACTAACCTATCTATCTGCAGGGCTGGGGTGATACACTGGGTTCTGGTGACACTAACCTATCTATCTGCAGGGCTGGGGTGATATGCTGGGGTCTGGTGACACTAACCTATCTATCTGCAGGGCTGGGGTGATATGGGGGGTTGTGAAAATCTGAGTTCATCTACTGCATATGGGCTATAAAAATGGGTCCTATACTGTGTGGGGATATAAAAAGGATCATGTGTTGGGGTCATATACTATGTGAGAGGCTTAAAGAGGGGTAATTTATTGTGAGGAGGGCCATAATAACAAAGAGATCTTATATTTTGTGGGAAGGAAAAAAAGGTAGTTATATACCATGTCTTGAGCTTAAAAAAATAAGGGGGGGGGGGGGTCATATACTGTGTGGTGGGACAAAAAAGAAAAGGACAAGGCAAGAAAAGGGGGGTTATGTATTGGTGAGACAAAAATAGGGTTGTATATCGTTTGGGGGCCAAAAAAAGGGGATTGTTATACTATGTGGCGGCCAAATAATGTGATTTTTTTCATCTTCCAATGGGGGTATGTGTGTCCTATTTAGTGGGGCCCATCACATAAGCAATGATTTCTAGATTGGTTATTTTTTTTAAGTGGGGGACGCCTTTCTATAGAGGCTAGGTTCACCCCTGGGTAGTCCTAGCCTAAACGTACATGTGGTACGGATTTCATTTGGCCGGCAGATGAGACTTGTCTCCAAAATTTTCGCCTCCCACAATACTTTTTCCTGACTATACTTTCACCACAGTGTTGAGCCGGTTGTTATTGATACTCTACCTAACCACCATCTTCTTCTTATAATGGGTTGCTCTGCCGCGCTCCCCTAGCACCAGCTTGCCTCCTATTTCCAGCTCAGGCCTTATGTACCCCTGGAATACCATCAGTGACGGGCCCAGGACCATGGGCCATCGATCTCCATCTGGATAGAGACTATGACAATTTATAATATACAAGCGAAACCTGAAGTCACAGAAAGTTAAAAAAAAAACTGTATTGGTGATCGTCCCATATAAACACATTTTCTCTAAAATGATAATGGCCGCCATTAGGAAGCTGAATTACATTTCTCAGACTTAGAGTTAATATCCATTTTATAATAGGTATTAAACCTGCAGCCAAAAAAATTGCGCTTATAAAACCTCCAGACTTTAATTGCTCGACAACCAGTGAATTCTAATTAGTCATAAAGTGCTACATTTATTTCTTGATTGCTGCGGAGCTGGCGGCGGAATTTTACTCCCCCCCCCCTCCCCCACCGCCTCCCATCCTTGGGCTAATACACAGCTTTCAGCTATTGATCTGCAAATGGCTTCCAGCATGAGGTGCTAATACGTCGTTACGACTTGTTGGACGTCCAATAATTGCCCCTCTACTGTTTACAATAAATGGAGCAATTATCACCTGTGTTATTAGTTATGGGAAGAGCCAGTCCCGTGGCAACGAAAATTGCAAAAAAAAAAGTGGAAATCGATAACTTTTTGGACTGTGCCATTTGGGTTTTCTTTAGTTTTCAACTCAATGTATTTATGATATGGTTGAGGCTGCGCGTTGTGGAAATGCAGCTTTTTTTATGAAGATTTTGTTGCGTTTTTTTTCTTCCTTTGGCCTAATTTTTTAAAATTTTTATTCTGAATAATCTCTTTAAATAGGGTGCCCACTGAGAAGTTTGGGACCTGTATGTAATGCCTATGACTAGAGTCCCCTCCTTTAGCATTACTGTGCCTCCCAATGCCCCCTTCTGACCCCTCCAACCACGTCTTCTCTCACTGTTGGTTGCCAGTTTGCCAGTATGGCTTCTGCGTGGCAAGATCGTGAAGGCTCCCAGGCCTGTCAAAGAAATTTAACTATGGAAGCTTGTCTGTGACCATCTCAATATTAATGTACAGGGTGGGCCATACGTATGGATACACCCAGGTGGGCCATAAGTTTGGATACACCCAGGTGGGCCATAAGTATGGATACACCCAGATATGGATACACTCAAGGTCTCCGGATCTCTCTCCCTTGGACTTCTATCTCTGGGGCCATTTGAAGGCTATGGTGTACTCAGTGAAGATCCAGGATGTGGGGCACCTTAAGCACATCCTTTAGTGGGTTACTGGCGTTGCTCCATGTCAAAAACATGTCAATAACTCGATAATGAATAAAGCTTTGTTAAAAATGAGAACACCATTGTTTTTCTTTTGCAATTCTCCATGTGTTTGATGTGTCACTTGACCCTCTTCCCATTGAAAAAAGTAAAGTTGAGGGGCCACGCGGTGGATCAGTGGTTAGCACTGCAGCCTTGCAGCGCTGGAGTCCTGGTGTTCAAATCCCACCAAGGGCAAAAAACCATCTGCAAGGAGTTTGTATGTTCTCCCCGTGCTTGCATGGATTTCCATCCCATATTCCAAAAAGACATACTGATAGGGGAAAAAAAATGTACATTATGAGCTCTATGTGGGGCTCACAATCTACATAAAGAAAAAAAAAAGTAAAGTTGTATCCAAAATGGTGGCTTTGCAGATGGCAGCCATGAGCATCACCCGGCCTCAAATGTTTCCCTTTTCCCATGTACTAATATGCCACAAACTGTAAGGTGATATCAGCAACCACTTCCATTTTATCTGGGTGTATCCAAACTTATGGCCCACCCTGTAGTGATTACACCATAGACAATACAGTTGTATTGCAATCTATGATACGAGTGATCTAATGACCGCAGGATCAAGCTCCTTAGGGAAAAAAAGTTATTTTTACATTTTTTTATATATAAAAAAACATAAAAATTCAACTCACCCCCTTTTCCTAGATCTAAAAAATAAATGAGTAAAAATAAATATAAAAAAATTAGCTGTCCCTGCATCCAAATATGCCCCAACTATAAAGATATAAAAATATTGATCGGATAGGGTGGACACCGAAGCAGAAAAAAAAATCAAAATAGCCAAATTGTAATTTTTCTTCCATTCTGTCTTGCATGTAAAATTAGTAGTAAAGAGTAGAGATGAGCGAACACTAAAATGTCCGAGGTTCGAAATCCGATTCGAACAGCCGCACACTGTTCGGCTGTTCGAACGGATTTCGAACCCCATTATAGTCTATGGGGGGGAAATGCTCGTTCAGGGGTACGCAAAATTCGATAAAATTATACTTACCAAGTCCACGAGTGACGGTCGGTCTGGATTCCCCTTGAAGTCTTCTCCTGGCGCAGCGCCCCCGCGCGTCTTCCGGCTGGAATTCACTCTGCCTAGGCATCGGGGCCTAGGCAGAGCCGACTGCGCATGCACGGTCGGCTCTGCCCGGCCCGACGCCTGAGCAGAGCCGACTGCGCATTCAAGGGCATGCCCGCGTATGCGCAGTCGGCTTTGCCTAGGCTGGATGCCTAGGCAGAGTGAATTCCAGCTGGAAGACGCCGCGGGGACGCTGCACGGAGAAGACTTCTATAGGTTAGAGAAGAACCAGCGTTGATTGGCAGAATGTATAGCATTCTGCCGATCAACGCTGGTTCTGCATCGAACCTTAAACTTCGAACAGCTAGTAGTGTTCGATCGAGTACGAGTATTTCGAATACCGTAGAACACCTACTCGATCGAACACCTACTCGCTCATCTCTAGTAAAGAGCGATCATAATTTGGGACAAGAAAGAAACCTTACACACAATGCAATATTAAATGGAATATTGAAGGGTATCATTACAAAGTACAGTTTGTCCTGCAAAAATTAAGCTCCCCTATTTCTCTGTAACTGTAAAAAGTAGGTTACGGCAGTCAAAGTTATGCACGACTTGACTTCCTACAAGATTGTACGCCAAGAAATGTGACATTAGAACGATCTCCTATGAGCTACGTTGCGGTTGAAGAGGGCAGATTCTCTTTGTGATGTCGGAGATGGATATTCCCTTTAAATCGTAGCTGTATAACTCTCTAGGCACTGAGCATCGTCCAGCGGCAATATTTCTATGATTTAGGTCCATAGTTATGCCGGGTTCCAAGCTTTTTAATAATACATTATGACAAAAATTTGTCCAGAATTTTTGGACCTATTTATCGTACATAAAACAGCGCCAACGCTAGGCTGGCACAATTTATGGATCACTTTGCCCGCACTGTTGTATATGGGGACAGTCTGCTGGCATGGTTTATCTTTCAGTTTGTGGCTGTGGCTTGTATTGTGGGCACGATTTACATGGCAATAAGATTCCATCCTGAAAATGATTCTTAATATCCAAACAGGCCATTAGGCTTCATTTACATGGTGATGAATCACGCCGAGCTACAACACAGCTGCACAGTCCTCTCTGTCTGCCTCCCCGTACTGTGATCAGGGCAGAGAAAGAAGAGGAAGCTGGATGTGATGAACGACAACACAGTGTTACATCTTTATTAACCCCCCTTATAGCCCTAGACCACCAGGGATTTTGATATCACCTCTAAATCTCCAAGGACTTCACTGATAACCCTTCACTCCCCTAAACTATCATGGATTTTAGGGAATTTTCCATCAACCTACTCAACTGCCCCAGACCACCAGGGATTTTACTATCCCCTATCTCTCTACCCTAAACTTCCAGGGACTTTACCATTAACCCCTTCACTTTCCTAGACTATTAGGGACTGCTAACCCTTTAATAGCATTAGATCCCCAAGGACTTAAACTTGTTAATATCCCTAAATCATCAATAATTTTACTATTAGGACTATAACAGCCCTAGACCACCAGTAGCATAGCCATTAACTACTTCACTGCCCCAAATCACCCTTTCGTAGCCACAAACATCCAGGTACTAACCCCTTCATTTCCCTAAACCATCAGGGATTTACCACTAAGCCTTCCTCTGGCCTAGACCACCTGGTACTTCACCAACTACCCCAGACCACCAGGGATTTACCATCACCTCTTTCACGGCACTAATACTCCAGGGACTTTCCCATTAACCCCGTCACTGCCCTAGACTGCCAGGAACTTACCATTAACCCTTTAAATGTATAAGACCACCATTTACTTTACTAACCCCTTAATCATACTAAAACATTAGAGACATTACATTACATAAATATGGACATTACCATTATCTCCCCCAAACCACCAAAGATTTTACCATTGTTCTTTACATTGCCCTAAGTCCCTCACTGACTTTCATTTTCCTAAACCATCAAGGCTTTCACTGCCCTAGACCACCAGGGACATTATAATTAACCCTTTTACCATTAAAGGGGTTGTGCCATATCCACAGTTGGCCATTTTCTGGGGTCCCAATCAATGGGCCCTCCAGTGATCAGGAAGA
The DNA here is from genome assembly GCF_031893055.1 of Leptodactylus fuscus. Taxonomy (NCBI): domain Eukaryota; kingdom Metazoa; phylum Chordata; class Amphibia; order Anura; family Leptodactylidae; genus Leptodactylus; species Leptodactylus fuscus. The sequence continues at coordinate 22,107,338 of NC_134266.1, read as the reverse complement.
CAGAGAACCTCCTAATTCATTTAGGCAAGTTTTTTTTTATAACTGGAGGTATGCTTTATGGTTTTCACTACACTAGACCACCATGGACATTATCATTAACCCCCCTTACTGCCCAAAACTACCAGGGATGTTACCATCACCCCTTTCCCTGCCCTAAACATCCAGGTGGGTGGTGGTTTTGGAGGGCTTACTATTAACCCCTTCACTGCCTGAACCACTAAGGATTTATCATTAACCCTTTAAATTTGCTAGACCTCCAGGGACCAACCCCTTCACTTCCATAGATCATTAAGATTTACCATTAACCCTTCTGATCCACCAGGGAATTTACCATTGATCCATTCACCTCCCTAGACCCAGCCTTCTATGAAACTTGTACTGGTGGTTCATTGGGTAGAAGTGTCATGCTGAGATCCTGGGTTTGGATCTGACCAAGGGTAACATCTGCATGGAGTTTGTGTGAGTTTCCTCTGGTCACATGCCAAAAACATACTGTGGGTGTTGGGTGACTCTTTGGCAGCCATTGGCTCCCATACTCCACAGCACTCCTTGCTCTTTGCTTAGTAAATTAAATTAGCTGTTTTTGGTTTTTGGGGGGTTACAATCTAAAAAATAAACTAGTTTCAAGAGATTGGATCCAAAGTCAAGCTCAAATGGGGTTGGGATCAGAGGCTGGGTGTACTTTATACCCTAGTGAGCCAATGTGACCCCGCTGATGCAGTAGAGATGGATACATGGGCGTACCGTGTACGTGAATTCCCAATCAGACACCTTTACCATAAAAGACAAGTAATTATCATGTTCATTAGAAAACTTTCCGCAATTGTTTTGACCTGCGGTAATCACTTTGGCTTGGCCAGAGGGAGGCTTTGTGATTTGCATACTGAGAATGCGAGCGGTGAAATCGTTATCGTAAAATTAGAATGTGTAAACATACTTTGCATAATGAAATTATGGTCACCATTGGGAAACCAGATTATACAGTTCCATTTTAGAACAGAAATTAAACCCAAGGCCAAGAATATGTTGCGTAAACCTCTGCATTAATTCCGTAGACTTGTATCGAATTATAATCAGACATAAAGTGGCGGAGACATTGTAACATCGCCGCATTACTAGAAAGCATGATACAGCCAGACACCACACAGATGTATTCACGGGAGCTTTAGGAATGTTATCCCACAAGACAAAAGCCTCAATATCGAGTAAAAAATATCTTCCATTCTAATAGTCTCAGGTAAGATGGAAATTTTTTGGATGAAAATTTTTTTTACAAAAATAAAACATGGATTAGGGGGAAATTGATCAATACATCTATGACAGTTTTCTACGGCGCACATTTGGTGCAAGACCCAGGGGTGAACCTGCCTGTTTCGCCGCCCGAGGCGGGCGACAGAAGGCCGCCCCCCCCGGAGGAGATGGCGGAGTGGAGGGGGCGGGGCGAAGGGGGGCGTGGCGGAGTGAAGGGTGCATGGCGGAGCGGCGTTAGCAGGCAGAGAGCAGGCACGGAGAGGTAAGCAAAAATGCCGCCCTCCCCGGGGCCCTGGCGGTCGCTTCAGGTCGCCTCATGGTACGGCGCTGGCAAGCCCCTTTCTTGCGTAAATGTGTGATGAATTCCCTATTCTGAAATAAAGAGTTGATAAAAAGAATTCCCTATTCTGTACCTTGCAGATTTCTGGGGTGAGTTATATGTGAAATCTACACCAGTTCCTAACTGACATAGACTTCCGATCTGGTGTATGGGCATGCACCTGATTTATCAAGACACCAGGTCCTCTGCCTTGTGCCTGTTGGGCCCTTCATTAAGACTGGTCTTAATAAATCTTCTCCATTGTCTTGCACTCAAGTAGGCCATGCCTAAACTCTTCAAAAACCAACATCTTTAAGTCATACTTGCCAAAGTCTGGGAGGTTCCAGAAATGAGTAGTGACCTCGGACACATCATGGCTGTCATACCTACTGCATGTACCCAGATCTGCCATGATAGTACTTCCAAGAACCCTTTGGCAGGGCTTAATAGGAACACGCTAAAGGCACAATATACTGCAATACAGAAGTACAGTATTGCAGTATATTGTACAGGTGATCAAGTGATTACAGGTTCAAGTCACCTAGTGAAAATTTTAAAAGTTTAAAACACCCTTTTTAATTTTGACATAAAATACAGACACTAAACTGTTGGTATAGTTGCCTCTGGAAATGTCGAAACTTTCGAAGCATACCATTATTTATCCCACATGGTGAATGCTTTAAAAAAAAAAAGACGAAATTGTTGTATTTTGGATACCTCACCTCTCCAATAAAGTGAATAAAAAGTGATAAAAAATGTCCCCTCTACATTAACATGATACCATTAAAAACTGCAGGTCATGCCACAAAAAACAAAACCCTTGCCATAGCTTAAACAGTGGTAAAATAAAAATATGTGTGAACTCAAAGCAAAAATTAGCAAAACAAAGCAAAAAGTTGATTTGTAGACAAAGCATGTGTAATGTCCCGGTACTGCTAGTCCAATTCCCTCTAATGCAGACCGAGATAGCATGGACATTTTCATATAAGGTAAATATTTTCCTCCCCCTTCATTCCTTCTATATATTTCTATTCTTCCAGAGCCAGCACACAGGGGGTCTATTAATGCGCCATCTTGTGGATGTTTTTGTGAACTGCACCTGCCTATACTTTGCCATTGTAATTTGAGTTGTAACTGTAAAGGGAGTGTCCATTATGATTAGCTGACCTCCAGGACCAATGAGGCTCCCTTGACTGGCCTGGAGGGAGAGTTGAGTGACCACCCTCTCTAGAGGGGGTTGGGGACGTTTTTGGCTGATGTCTTTTGTGTGGGGCTACAAGTGTAGACACAGCTGTGAGACAGAGCACATGGAGCATGGATAATGGCTTCCGACTTATCAGGGTGCACCAAGCAGAGATGTCTTCTTCCCTATCTTCAAGGCCCTTCTCAGAGAGTGTTTTCCTCTGAAGCTCTAATCTTACAAGTGCTGAAGTTGATGGACCTGGTTATCCATACATCTGGGACCCCCCATGTATATCTCTATCCAAGTAAGTCTTTGGGACAAATCTATATTTAAAGAAGCCCATAGCTAGTCTGGCAGAAATTGAGAATCTCCCGCTGCTAAGAAAAATTGTATTTGTTCTTCTACATACGTGTACCCAGTTTGTTGAGGACTAACCCCCTGGATACAGGCCATCTTTACAAGTATATACAAGTTAACTGCCAAGCAACCACTATCCAAAGCATTCTGCCCCATCCTCTGCTAATTGGACACTACCTGCAAAGATCGCTGTATTGTATGTGAAGAATTACTCCATATGTACATGTGTATTACTTTGTCCTGCTAGTAAAAAGAAAAGCAACGATTACCCCCGAAGCCTGGTTGTCTGTTGTCATTGTCAGATATCACGCAGGGGAGGGTAGTCGGGGACATCAAAAAAGGGAAATTTTGTGCACATTCGGGACCCAGGGACTCCCTGCAAGCCGGCCACATCTGATATATTACCGTGATACTAGCCCTGGCCCTCCTGAGTGTTGCACATGTATATTCTGCACAACAATATGGTCTCTACTGTGTGTGGACTCTATGACGCCCCCTCGGGTGGTCTTATGTTACTTGACTCTTGATACTCTGAGCAGTTATATCAAGTCTCTCCCTATGTGGGCTCTATGATATTTTGTGAGGTCGTTCTATATAGGAAAGCACTTGACACTGAGCAGTTATTCTGGGTCTCTCTTCATTGGACTCTGTGATACGTTGAGAGGTTGTTCTTTATAACAAAGCACTTCTCGAACACCAAGCAGAAATAAAGTTGATCTCCGACATGAACTCCATTTTTGGTCTTCAGGTGGCTCTTTGTAGCAAAGTATCTGTCACACTTTGAGGATGAATAAGGCCAATTTCCTGTGTGAGCTTTTCCAAGACTCTTGAGCTTGTTCTTTGTCAAAAAAGACCTGTTACACTCTGAGCAGGAACAAAGCCCATCCATTGATGAGATTTTTTGGTGGACCTCAATTTTTTCCTTTCTGACCACTGACTTCCTGCAGTGAGAACAAGAATACAGTTTTGTGTGGCTTCTGTTATGCCCAGAAAGTTTGGATTTCGTCCTAAAATAAGTTCCACTTTTTAGAAAGAGGACTTTTATCCCTCAATGTGGAGTCTGTGATGTTTAGCACAATTTGTGGGGCTCCTAGAGTCCTACTGTTCTTGGGACACCCAGAGCAGTACCCGTGTACCAAGTGTACCAAGCACTGTGATGTTTCTCATATTTGTCTGGGTGGATTCAAGTTGTCTTGGTCGGGTAAAATACACCAAATATAGACTTTTTACATTCCGTGGAAACGTATGGTCTCATCTCCAGTAACAACCTTCTGGTTACCAAAATGATGGACTTTACCCATCAGACTTTTTCCACATTTACATTCCAAGATAATGGATGGTCTTCATCGTGATTCTTCTGATAGCTGAGAACTTCAGTGTTCTGGTGTTTAATAAGGTTTATCACATACAATTTTTCTGTAGACCTTCTAATGTCCTACCTCACAAATTATCGATTTTGGGCATTCTGAGCACTTTTGCCAAGTATGAATAATTTTTTTTTGTCTTGTAATGAAAGACATTCAGATATATCAAGCATGAAATTATTTCCACCCAACATTGGTAATTCAAAATGTTTTGATAGGACAAACTGGTAGTGAAAGAACATCTGCAATGGGTGGAGAAATTGAAGCCACCATGCCGTAGTATATGACATAACAATGTTTTCTGACTTATCTCTGTATGTTTTATCAGATGCAACAAAATTAATAAAATTAACTATTAAAGGGTTTCTCCAAGGAGTCTATGGTCACTTACTTCTTTGGTATGTGATGAACTGAGGGGTTCTAGTCCGACTTCAAATCTATGTAAATGTTTTTGGAACTGAGACCTTCATCAGGCCATAACTATTCTTATGTCCCACCATGGAAGAAGTAGGTGGGAAGATCTGCCTACCATGAGTGGTGACTAGAGGTTGATGAATTGGTTTGTATGGAGCTGGGTTTGGCCTGGATATTTCAATTTTTTTGCAAACTTGAACAAATGGAGGTTCATCTTGAGAGAACTAAAATGCCACATTATATTCTTGGGATCTCTTGTGACCCCAAAGTATACTAAGTGGAGAGGTCGTGCTCTCTTCTGTGATGTCATCGACCCAGGCTCAGCACAGAGACCTATGATTGGGCCTCCATGGTGGTCAAAGTGCCCATGTAACCACTAGTGGGTACTCCAAGTTCTAAGCCAATTTAAGGTGTGCTTCATACCAAATTTGTTTGACCCGAATCTTGAGAGGTTCACTCATCTCTAGGGGTAACTTATTAACTTGGTCCAACCTCTTTAAGTGACTTGCTCTGGCCCAGGACACTCTCAGGCCATTGATGACTTACCTGTAATCCAGTTCTCTGTCATAAATGGGGTTATCCTTGGGTGAAAATATATTCCGGAAGACATTTATATTACATGAGACTGGCTATTCAGTGAATCTTTTTACTATTGTAGGAACATTAATAGGGCCCCTACTTTGCACCATCTGGTCTGCTGCATGCTTTTCCTCTGAATGAAATCTTTAGCTACATAAATCCTATTATAGTGTCCATTATACAGTGGTGGTCGCCATTAAGAAATCTCCCCGGCCGATTCTGCATTAGTCTCTTTTCTCAGCTACCCATATGAATACATTGCTCCAAGGCTCTGCTATAATAGACTTCAATTATAAGCATCCAGGGATGCACTAGCACCATTACCATCCCTAATGTCTTCTATAGAAGCTCTTACTTGTCACCCCCCAGAGTGAGACCCTTGTAATGATCAGCGAGGAAGAAGACGCGGCATGTAGCTGTCACAGGCTGTCCAGACTATAATATATCAACCATACCTATTTTTCCGCAGGGATAATGTGTATTGAACTCTACAAGACTTCCCAGATCCCAGATGCATATGATTTACTGAGCCATACATCAAGTGCAAAAGCATAAAACTAAAACCTATAGAGAAAAGAACCATCAACCCAAAGCATTTTACTAGAAATGTGCAAACAGATTCGTAACAAACTGGTTCATAATGTTTCCAAAAAATTTCGGATCTCTTTAGGCGCTAGAGTATAATAAGTGGAAGCCCAAGGAAGGCACAGACCAAATAAATAACACTCAGCCACGTTGAGGCCGGTGACAAGGCCCTAGCAGTCCAATGGGGCGCGTCTGGATAATGATGTCAGTGCACCCAACGTGATCGGTGAGGCCCAATCACCCACCTCAGGTGTGACGTCTGAAGAGGACCAAATACGCTGGAGACAGCAGGATGGAGCGAGGATGCCTAGGAAAGGTGAAGCAAGGTGAGAGTGAGTGTTTGTTAATTTTAATCATCATCCCTGAGCCTTCGATTATTATTTTGGGCCTGAGGACAGCCTAGAGTATATAATAATAGCACCGAAATGGAGGGGGTGGTTGGGAGCATATAATACTGGGTGGGGGCCACTGTGGAGCTTATAATACTGGGTGGGGGCCACTCCAAAATATATAATACTGGGTGGGGACAACTGTGGAGCATATAATATTGGGTGGGGGTCAATGTGTGGAAAAGATTATACCATTCAATTTAGGTGGCACTAACCTGTCTATCTGCAGTACAAAAAACAAAAAAAAATCTCTTTGTACATATCTATCTGCAGGACTGGGGTGATATGCTGGTTCTGGTGACAGTAACCTATCTATCTGCAGGGCTGGGGTGATATGCTGGTTCTGGTGACAGTAACCTATCTATCTGCAGGGCTGGGGTGATATGCTGGTTCTGGTGACACTAACCTATCTATCTGCAGGGCTGGGGTGATATGCTGGTTCTGGTGACAGTAATATATCTATCTGCAGGGCTGGGGGGATATGCTGGTTCTGGTGACAGTAACCTATCTATCTGCAGGGCTGGGGTGATATACTGGTTCTGGTGACAGTAACCTATCTATCTGCAGGGCTGGGGTGATATGCGGGTTCTGGTGATACTAACTTATCTATCTGCAGGGCTGGGGTGATATGCTGGTTCTGGTGACACTAACCTGTCTATCTGCAGGGCTGGGGTGATATGCTAGTTCTGGTGACACTAACCTATCTATCTGCAGGGCTGGGGTGATATGCTGGTTCTGGTGACACTAACCTATCTATCTGCAGGGCTGGGGTGATATGCTGGTTCTGGTGACACTAACCTATCTATCTGCAGGGCTGGGGTGATATGCTGGTACTGGTGATACTAACCTATCTATCTGCAGGGCTGGGGTGATATGCTGGGGTCTGGCAGACCCCCTGATTCATGCCCACATCTCTGCCCCCAGATTCATGTCCTCTCCATCTCTGCCCCCAGTGTCATGCCGTCCTCTCCTTCATCTGCCCCCAGTTTCACGTTCCACATTACACTTACCTTCTCCTTCGTTCCCCCGCTGCTCTCTGCGCGCCTCTCTCTCTTACTGGCGCACAGTTGTAGACGCGATGTGACGTCATTACATCGCGTACACTGCCAGTAAGCGGCGTTCGCGCGCAAAGCAAGGATCTGACCTGTGTCAGCTCCTTGCTGCAGCAGCGTATGTGATCAACTCAGATCTGCGTCCTCTGGACGCAGATCTGAGTTGAAATAGGACATACGACTGCTGCGGGGGCCAGGGGTCGGCACACGGTGGCGGGCCAAAACCGGGCCCCCCCCATTTTTCTATTTGGCCGGGCCCCTGACGCCAGTAGCAGTAGTACTGGCCTATCGGCGGCCCTGGGGTCTGCTGACATCTTCTTGTGTTGGCTCCCCATCCCCTTCTCTATTTTCAGCCTGTCTTTCTTTGCGGACCCTAAATATTTCATAACAAGAAAGTTTTTCCTATAATAAGCAGGTGACAGAAAAGAAAATCAGATATTTACAAGTTTCTCTACGCTACTAAAAAGATTTACTGCTGTCCCTGCTCCTCGGGGGAACTAGACGGGCATTAAATGAACCATTTCTTAAGAAAATGAGAAAACGTACAGGAGAATATTAGAGATGAGCGAACACTAAAATGTTCGAGGTTCGAAATTCGATTCGAACAGCCGCTCACTGTTCGAGTGTTCGAATGGGTTTCGAACCCCATTATAGTCTATGGGGAACATAAACTCGTTAAGGGGGAAACCCAAATTCGTGTCTGGAGGGTCACCAAGTCCACTATGACACCCCAGGAAATGATACCAACACCCTGGAATGACACTGGGACAGCAGGGGAAGCATGTCTGGGGGCATAAAAGTCACTTTATTTCATGGAAATCCCTGTCAGTTTGCGATTTTCGCAAGCTAACTTTTCCCCATAGAAATGCATTGGCCAGTGCTGATTGGCCAGAGTACGGAACTCGACCAATCAGCGCTGGCTCTGCTGGAGGAGGCGGAGTCTAAGATCGCTACACACCAGTCTCCATTCAGGTCCGACCTTAGACTCCGCCGCCTCCGGCAGAGCCAGCGCTGATTGGCCGAAGGCTGGCCAATGCATTCCTATGCGAATGCAGACTTAGCAGTGCTGAGTCAGTTTTGCTCAACTACACATCTGATGCACACTCGGCACTGCTACATCAGATGTAGCAATCTGATGTAGCAGAGCCGAGGGTGCACTAGAACCCCTGTGCAAACTCAGTTCACGCTAATAGAATGCATTGGCCAGCGCTGATTGGCCAATGCATTCTATTAGCCCGATGAAGTAGAGCTGAATGTGTGTGCTAAGCACACACATTCAGCACTGCTTCATCAAGCCAATACAATGCATTAGCCAGTGCTGATTGGCCAGAGTACGGAATTCGGCCAATCAGCGCTGGCTCTGCTGGAGGAGGCGGAGTCTAAGGTCGGACCTGAATGGAGACTGGTGTGGAGCGATCTTAGACTCCGCCTCCTCCAGCAGAGCCAGCGCTGATTGGCCGAATTCCGTACTCTGGCCAATCAGCACTGGCTAATGCATTGTATTGGCGTGATGAAGCAGTGCTGAATGTGTGTGCTTAGCACACACATTCAGCTCTACTTCATCGGGCTAATAGAATGCATTGGCCAATCAGCGCTGGCCAATGCATTCTATTAGCGTGAACTGAGTTTGCACAGGGGTTCTAGTGCACCCTCGGCTCTGCTACATCAGATTGCTACATCTGATGTAGCAGTGCCGAGTGTGCATCAGATGTGTAGTTGAGCAAAACTGACTCAGCACTGCTAAGTCTCTGCATTCGCATAGGAATGCATTGGCCAGCCTTCGGCCAATCAGCGCTGGCTCTGCCGGAGGAGGCGGAGTCTAAGGTCGGACCTGAATGGAGACTGGTGTGGAGCGATCTTAGACTCCGCCTCCTCCAGCAGAGCCAGCGCTGATTGGTCGAGTTCCGTACTCTGGCCAATCAGCGCTGGCCAATGCATTCTATTAGCCCGATGAAGTAGAGCTGAATGTGTGTGCTTAGCACACACATTCAGCTCTACTTCATCAGGCTAATAGAATACATTGGCCAATCAGCGCTGGCTAATGCATTCTATTAGCTTGATGAAGCAGAGTGTGCACAAGGGTTCAAGCGCACCCTCGGCTCTGATGTAGCAGAGCTGAGGGTGCACAAGGGTTCAAGTGCACCCTCGGCTCTCCTACATCAGAGCCGAGGGTGCGCTTGAACCCTTGTGCAGCCTCGGCTCTGCTACATCAGAGCCGAGGGTGCGCTTGAACCCTTGTGCACACTCTGCTTCATCAAGCTAATAGAATGCATTGGCCAGCACTGATTGGCCAGAGTACGGAATTCGGCCAATCAGCGCTGGCCAATGCATCCCTATGGGAAAAAGTTTATCTCACAAAAATCACAATTACACACCCGATAGAGCCCCAAAAAGTTATTTTTAATAACATTCCCCCCTAAATAAAGGTTATCCCTAGCTATCCCTGCCTGTACAGCTATCCCTGTCTCATAGTCACAAAGTTCACATTCTCATATGACCCGGATTTGAAATCCACTATTCGTCTAAAATGGAGGTCACCTAATTTCGGCAGCCAATGACTTTTTCCAATTTTTTTCAATGCCCCCAGTGTCGTAGTTCCTGTCCCACCTCCCCTGCGCTGTTATTGGTGCAAAAAAGGCGCCAGGGAAGGTGGGAGGGGAATCGAATTTTGGCGCACTTTACCACGTGGTGTTCGATTCGATTCGAACATGGCGAACACCCTGATATCCGATCGAACATGTGTTCGATAGAACACTGTTCGCTCATCTCTAGAGAATATATGAAGGTGCCAATGGGAAGTTCTCAGAATAAATATAAAACCTCAGTATTTGGGTTTAAATAAGATCATGAATATTATTGTGCAGAAATCCTGGCCCGGAGCTCATTAGAGATGAGGGAACGTTTATCGTGTCTGGCTGGAGCCACGCCGAGACTCCTATTTACACAGTGTTAATGAAGGTGGCACAGACAGGTTCTGCGTCTGTCGTATTAGGTATGCAGCACTTCAGGTACCAACTCGAAATCTAAATATGTCAGTAAAAATATGTAATACACTAAAGGATCACGTGTGAAAAATTGCTGTGTGCATGGAGTCTTACCAAAAGACAGCGATACGGAGAGGCTTGTATGGGGACTTGTATAACCATGCACGCCCTGCTGAGAATTCTGGGTAAGGAATATGCAAATAACCCTCAATGGTTGAAAAGTGGAATTTTCTCCTAGCGCCACCTAGTGGAATGTAGCTCCCTATAGATTAATACCTGATCTTCAGAAGAAACCCTAAGGGCATAAAACCTCAAAACAGCCGTCTGTGGATTGGACACTGTCCCTTCTGGTGGAGTTATTCTGGCTTGTTTATTACTCCCAGATTAGGCCCTTAGGTTTCTTTGAAGACCAGGTATTCATCTTTTGGGAACTATTTTCCAGTAGGTGGCGCTAGGAACAAATACTCCTATTATACTCCCTTATACTCCTATTATACTCCCTTATTGAAGGCGTTCTTATTTTCCACCAAGGAGGTCTTATTTGCCTATTCCTTACCCAGCACCTTAGCAGGGCATACATGATCTAAAAGGTCCTTGTACACCTTACAGTGGTGTCTCCCTAATGTGACATAGTTCCCCTTCTGAGCATATCTTAGACCTCTAACACAGCCAGGACCCAACTTCACACTGATAAGAGGTAAAAACCTTGAAATAGCCACCCATGGATGGGACTCTTGGCCTCTGGGAGGAGATATTCATGGCTTGGCTATATTTCTAGATTTATGATATTAAGCTTCATGAAAATCTCATTATTAGGGTTGAGCGATCGGGATCGGAAAAGATCGGATTCCGATCGGCGATCGAGTAAATTTCACGATTGCGATCGGAATTCCGACCCGATCTTTTCCAGCGGGATCGAGATCGGAGATTATCTCAAGATCGGCTCAAACCCAAAAGTGACATTTCCCATAGAGATGCATTGATTAGGGTTGAGGATCGGGATCGGAAAAGATCGGATTCCGATCGGCGATCCAGCAAATTTCACGATCGAGATCGGGATCAAGATTGGCTGGAAAATGAAATCTCAAGATCGGCTCAACCTTACTCATCATTAATGCAAAAAAGAAGAAAAGGTTTCGACCTCACCATATAAGTATTTGTCCAATGTTCCTTTGGGTGCACAGCCTTTAACCCCTGGACTGAATGAGGCAACTTTCATATGAAAACCATCCACCACGTAATAGCAGGTCCGCACTCCTTAGGCTTGGTAAAAATTAACTTTTAATCCGCCATTTTAAAATTACATAGGACAAACAAAAACGTGAAAAAAGTTCAGAAAAAAGACATAGTGTTTTAAAAACGCCAACGCGTTTCGAGGCTTTGCAGGCCATGACTAAGAGACTGCAAAGCCTCGAAACGCGTTGGCGTTTTTAAAACACTATGTCTTTTTTCTGAACTTTTTTCACGTTTTTGTTTGTCCTATGTAATTTTAAAATGGCGGATTAAAAGTTAATTTTTACCAAGCCTAAGGAGTGCGGACCTGCTATTACGTGGTGGATGGTTTTCTTACTCATCATTGATTTATAGGGCGCTACGTTCCTAAAGGTGGCGCTAGAGCAAATTTCTCTTTTCCACCAAGGAGATCTACTGACTTTGATTCTACCCAAAACTGCAAAAGACTCTACATACCTATTTTGGAATACTCAATAATGGATAAGATAGATGGATAGATAGATAGATAGATAGATAGATAGATAGATAGATAGATAGATAGATAGATAGATAGATAGATAGATAGGTAGGAGATAGATAGATAGGAGATAGATAGATAGATAGATAGATAGATAGATAGATAGATAGATAGGAGATAGATAGATAGATAGATAGATAGATAGATAGATAGGAGATAGATAGATAGATAGATAGATAGATAGATAGATAGGAGATAGATGAATAGATATATAGGAGATAGATAGATAGATAGATAGATAGATAGATAGATAGATAGGAGATAGATGAATAGATATATAGGAGATAGATAAATAGATAGATAGATAGATAGGAGATAGATAGATAGATAGATAGATAGGAGATAGATAGATAGATAGATAGATAGATAGATAGATAGATAGATAGATAGATAGGAGATAGATGAATAGATATATAGGAGATAGATAGATAGATAGATAGATAGATAGATAGATAGGAGATAGATGAATAGATATATAGGAGATAGATAGATAGATAGATAGATAGATAAATAGGAGATAGATAGATAGATAGATAGATAGATAGATAGATAGGAGATAGATAGATAGATAGATAGATAGATAGATAGATAGATAGGAGATAGATAGATAGATAGATAGATAGATAGGAGATAGATAGATAGATAGATAGATAGATAGATAGATAGATAGGAGATAGATAGATAGATAGGAGATAGATAGATAGATAGATAGAGACAGATTGATACATATGAGATGAATATTTTACATCCCCCTTATAATATTCGGCTCAGACTATGATGCGGGGCTGTGCGGTATTATTTTACATTCCATAGTGCGGACTCATTTTGCTCGGTTCTGATCTCCTGACACCAGTATCTGAGGGTCCGGTGAATCCTTAGCACCTATTCTCGGCAGACGTTCCCTGGTCACAGATGTTCTCCTCCCAGAGGGTCACTAATTAAAACATGAAAAATCTTGGGGATCAATAGGCGTTTGGTTTAATAAAGGATGGGAGCGCGGTTGGAGCGGTATTGATTTTGTGTACCACTGTGCAGGCATTATTTCTGTTTTATATTAAAGGGAACATTTGTTACCCGCCCGTGTCATGATAAATGAAAACTAATCATGATTACGTCTACACCGGGGAATTCATTGTAAGACTCAAAGGTCACTCAACTAAATAAAACAGTCAAAAGCCCATAAATCCTAATAATATCGATACAACATGACTTGGTTTGGTTACCATTCAGTGATCAAACTCTCCAGCTCCATCCATCATTCTGCTGCCTTCTTAACCTACTTACACTTCTGGGATCTGAATTACCAAATTGTTTGACTTTTATTAAAGTCATTTTTTTTTCTAATCTGATAAATACAAGCATAAAATTCCTAAGAGCTCCGTAATGGTATGTATATGACAGCTCAATACATTAGTGGTCAGTAACCCAGACGTAATTGAGATACCTGTCAGATATCTCCAGACAGGTCCTGCCAAGTCCTCACTGTCAAGAGTCAATTTTAGCTCCAATCCTAATCCAATCCCCCCATAAAGTCAACACATTCTGCATAATAATGGTGGTAATGGTCACAGCTGCCTCAACATCAACCACGGATAATCTACTCAACTTTACAATAGGGGGGCCTAGATTATACAAGGAGTCTGTGACCAGAACCCAACATATCACCCCAGCCCTGCAGATAGATAGGTTACTGTCACCAGAACCAGCATATCACCCCAGCCCGGCAGATAGATAGGTTAGTATCGCCAGAACCCAGCATATCACCCCAGCCCTGCAGATAGATAGGTTAGTGTCACCAGAACCAGCATATCACCCCAGCCCTACAGATAGGTAGGTTAGTGTCACCAGACCCAGCATATCACCCCAGCCCTGCAGATAGATAGGTTAGTGTCACCAGAACCAGCATATCACCCCAGCCCTACAGATAGGTAGGTTAGTGTCACCAGACCCAGCATATCACCCCAGCCCGGCAGATAGATAGGTTAGTATCGCCAGAACCCAGCATATCACCCCAGCCCTGCAGATAGATAGGTTAGTGTCACCAGAACCAGCATATCACCCCAGCCCTACAGATAGGTAGGTTAGTGTCACCAGACCCAGCATATCACCCCAGCCCTGCAGATAGATAGGTTAGTGTCACCAGAACCAGCATATCACCCCAGCCCTACAGATAGGTAGGTTAGTGTCACCAGACCCAGCATATCACCCCAGCCCTGCAGATAGATAGGTTAGTGTCACCAGAACCAGCATATCACCCCAGCCCTGCAGATAGATAGGTTAGTGTCACCAGAACCAGTATATCACCCCAGCCCTGCAGATAGATAGGTTAGTGTCACCAGAACCAGCATATCACCCCAGCCCTGCAGATAGATAGGTTAGTTTCACCAGAACCAGCATATCACCCCAGCCCTGCAGATAGATAGGTTAGTGTCACCAGAACCAGTATATCACCCCAGCCTGCAGATAGATAGGTTAGTGTCACCAGAACCAGTATATCACCCCAGCCCTGCAGATAGATAGGTTAGTGTCACCAGAACCAGCATATCACCCCAGCCCGGCAGATAGATAGGTTAGTGTCACCAGAACCAGCATATCACCCCAGCCCTGCAGATAGATAGGTTACTGTCACCAGAACCAGTATATCACCCCAACCCTGCAGATAGATAGGTTAGTATCACCAGAACCAGTATATCACCCCAACCCTGCAGATAGATAGGTTAGTGTCACCAGAACCAGCATATCACCCCAGCCCTGCAGATAGATATATTACTGTCACCAGAACCAGCATATCACCCCAGCCCTGCAGATAGATAGGTTAGTGACACCAGACCCCAGCATATCACCCCAGCCCTGCAGATAGATATATTACTGTCACCAGAACCAGCATATCACCCCAGCCCTGCAGATAGATAGGTTAGTGTCACCAGACCCCAGCATATCACCCCAGCCCTGCAGATAGATATATTACTGTCACCAGAACCAGCATATCACCCCAGCCCTGCAGATAGATAGGTTAGTGTCACCAGAACCAGCATATCACCCCAGCCCTGCAGATAGATAGGTTAGTGTCACCAGAACCAGCATATCACCCAAGCCCTGCAGATAGATAGGTTAGTGTCACCAGAACCAGCATATCACCCCAGCCCTGCAGATAGATAGGTTAGTGTCACCAGAACCAGCATATCACCCCAGCCCTGCAGATAGATAGGTTACTGTCACCAGAACCAGCATATCACCCAAGCCCTGCAGATAGATAGGTTAGTGTCACCAGAACCAGCATATCACCCCAGCCCTGCAGATAGATAGGTTAGTGTCACCAGAACCAGCATATCACCCCAGCCCTGCAGATAGATAGGTTAGTGTCACCAGAACCAGCATATCACCCCAGCCCTGCAGATAGATAGGTTACTGTCACCAGAACCAGCATATCACCCAAGCCCTGCAGATAGATAGGTTAGTGTCACCAGAACCAGCATATCACCCCAGCCCTGCAGATAGATAGGTTAGTGTCACCAGAACCAGCATATCACCCCAGCCCTGCAGATAGATAGGTTACTGTCACCAGAACCAGCATATCACCCAAGCCCTGCAGATAGATATATTACTGTCACCAGACCCAGCATATCACCCCAGCCCTGCAGATAGATATATTACTGTCACCAGACCCAGCATATCACCCCAGCCCTGCAGATAGATATATTACTGTCACCAGAACCAGCATATCACCCCAGCCCTGCAGATAGATATATTACTGTCACCAGACCCAGCATATCACCCCAGCCCTGCAGATAGATAGGTTAGTGTCACCAGAACCAGCATATCACCTCAGCCCTGCAGATAGATAGGTTAGTGTCACCAGAACCAGCATATCACCCCAGCCCTGCAGATAGATAGGTTAGTGTCACCAGAACCCAGCATATCACCCCAGCCCTGCAGATAGATAGGTTAGTGTCACCAGAACCAGTATATCACCCCAGCCCTGCAGATAGATATATTACTGTCACCAGAACCAGCATATCACCCCAGCCCTGCAGATAGATAGGTTAGTGTCACCAGAACCCAGCATATCACCCCAGCCCTGCAGATAGATAAGTTAGTGTCACCAGAACCAGCATATCACCCCAGCCCTGCAGATAGATAGGTTAGTGTCACCAGAACCAGTATATCACCCCAGCCCTGCAGATAGATAGGTTAGTGTCACCAGAACCAGCATATCACCCCAGCCCTGCAAATAGATAGGTTAGTTTCACCAGAACCAGCATATCACCCCAGCCCTGCAGATAGATAGGTTAGTGTCACCAGAACCAGTATATCACCCCAGCCTGCAGATAGATAGGTTAGTGTCACCAGAACCAGTATATCACCCCAGCCCTGCAGATAGATAGGTTAGTGTCACCAGAACCAGCATATCACCCCAGCCCGGCAGATAGATAGGTTAGTGTCACCAGAACCAGCATATCACCCCAGCCCTGCAGATAGATAGGTTACTGTCACCAGAACCAGTATATCACCCCAACCCTGCAGATAGATAGGTTAGTATCACCAGAACCAGTATATCACCCCAACCCTGCAGATAGATATATTACTGTCACCAGAACCAGCATATCACCCCAGCCCTGCAGATAGATAGGTTACTGTCACCAGAACCAGTATATCACCCCAGCCCTGCAGATAGATATATTACTGTCACCAGAACCAGCATATCACCCCAGCCCTGCAGATAGATAGGTTAGTGTCACCAGAACCAATATATCACCCCAGCCCTGCAGATAGATAGGTTAGTGTCACCAGAACCAGTATATCACCCCAGTCCTGCAGATAGATAGGTTACTGTCACCAGACCCCAGCATATCACCCCAGCCCTGCAGATAGATAGGTTAGTGTCACCAGAACCAGCATATCACCCCAGCCCTGCAGATAGATAGGTTAGTGTCACCAGAACCAGCATATCACCCAAGCCCTTCAGATAGATAGGTTAGTGTCACCAGAACCAGCATATCACCCCAGCCCTGCAGATAGATAGGTTAGTGTCACCAGAACCAGCATATCACCCCAGCCCTGCAGATAGATAGGTTAGTGTCACCAGAACCAGCATATCACCCCAGCCCTGCAGATAGATATATTACTGTCACCAGAACCAGCATATCACCCCAGCCCTGCAGATAGATAGGTTAGTGTCACCAGAACCTGCATATCACCCCAGCCCTGCAGATAGATAGGTTAGTGTCACCAGAACCAGTATATCACCCCAGCCCTGCAGATAGATAGGTTAGTGTCACCAGACCCAGCATATCACCCCAGCCCTGCAGATAGATAGGTTAGTGTCACCAGAACCAGCATATCACCCCAGCCCTGCAGATAGATAGGTTAGTGTCACCAGAACCAGCATATCACCCCAGCCCTGCAGATAGATAGGTTAGTGTCACCAGAACCAGCATATCACCCAAGCCCTGCAGATAGATAGGTTAGTGTCACCAGAACCAGCATATCACCCCAGCCCTGCAGATAGATAGGTTAGTGTCACCAGAACCAGCATATCACCCCAGCCCTGCAGATAGATATATTACTGTCACCAGAACCAGCATATCACCCCAGCCCTGCAGATAGATAGGTTAGTGTCACCAGAACCTGCATATCACCCCAGCCCTGCAGATAGATAGGTTAGTGTCACCAGAACCAGCATATCACCCCAGCCCTGCAGATAGATAGGTTAGTGTCACCAGAACCCAGCATATCACCCCAGCCCTGCAGATAGATAGGTTAGTGTCACCAGAACCAGTATATCACCCCAGCCCTGCAGATAGATATATTACTGTCACCAGAACCAGCATATCACCCCAGCCCTGCAGATAGATAGGTTAGTGTCACCAGAACCAGCATATCACTCCAGCCCTGCAGATAGATAGGTTACTGTCACCAGAACCAGCATATCACCCCAGCCCTGCAGATAGATAGGTTAGTATCACCAGAACCAGCATATCATCCCAGGCCTGGTATAAATTTCTGCCTCTATTGCCAAGAATTGTGTGTTATTTCATATCGTATGAAAGTACAACTTGTTATGCAAAGAATAAGCCGTCACATAGCCATTATGGAAAAATAAAAAAGTTGTGATTTTAGAAGATGGGGAGTGAAATAAGAAAAATGTACAAGCATTAACGTAGAAATATCCCCCATCAGACATGACACCACTGTCAAATAGTAACATTTGTGTAACGTGTTCTTCGTCAGGTCGGACGTGTCTCCTGGTTAGCACATGGGCGTCCATCACAAGACAGATCTAGCAGAGCGTTGTGACTTCCAATATGATTGGAATCCACAATGCAGATGTGAACCGGGTCTTAATTTGTTTTTTTCTGTGCCATCTTCGGTTATAATGGGTTACATCCAAACAACTAACCATCAATAATTCACTTTCGTGTTTTCTCTTGTCTTATACATTCACATAAGAAGCCACGAAAGACCATTGACATTTAAGAAGAAAATCTATAGAGTAAAACCTTTTTCTGCCTGAGAGAACAGAGCGCACGTCCAATTCCATGTTCTATCAAACTGAGCTAATCCCCCCCAAAACTATAGTGTTTGAAGCCGACGACACATCCGTAATACAGCTGACAATCAGACTTAAGCTCCCCTGCTAGGCAAATGAACTAAGCCTTCCCGATGACACCTTCTATCCGCCATCTTATGATCGCACGTTCCTCGCTTCCAAGGACGCACAAATTCTGTAGCTTAAGCAGAACGGCTTTCACGCCAAGCGACATGAAACAAAAACTTTTCTTTTTGAAAAGTGCAGGAAAGTTCAAAGAGTTCTCTCTTCACAAAAGGTCAAAAGATGTTCTTGTATTTCATGGCAATATCCGAGCTGAGAACCTTCCGGCTTAACGTCTCCCTGAGGAGCGAGCTGTGGTTTCAGACGTCTCAGGAGGACACTGTGGTCTTAGGGAAAAATAAATGTATCAATATGTTGTTTGCCGGGAACGCGAGACTGACCTATATTGTATGGACAATATGTGCAAAAATGAAATCTTGAGTCAATAACAAGCAGGATGGATTGAAGGGAGATCTAAGGTTGCTGTGATGGGGATAATTATTTATTCTGGCAGTGTAAAGACTTGTACTTCATATTTCTACCACTAGCTGGCACTGTGGGGTTTTATACAACACAATCAGGACTAGAAAGTACGAATTACCGTAATAGCACTCCATGTGGTCAGGCATGGCATTGCAGTCTTTTATATGACGTTTGTCAATAGCATATGGGATCAGAAATGTTTCACTTACTGAGAATCCCTTTCTAAAAAACGCAAGAAGGAAGTGCTACTATTAATCTAGGAAAGGGTCTCCCTATTTTAAGGATAGGTCATCAATATTAGATCGGCAAGACACATGCCCCCACAGATCAGCTGTTTACAGCAGTAATGGTGTTCTGGTGAGTGCCAATGCTGCATCACAGACCATGTGACCTCATCTCTATTGATTGCATCACATCAATACAAAGTAAAGCCTCTATACAATTTACGGTGTTGTGTTTGATAAGTACTTAAAATCCCATAGTCTTGGTGACGCTAAGTTCACATTAGCGTTCAGGTTTACATTCTTCGGGTCTACTTGGGGACCCAAAAAACCAGAATCCTTATCCACTTAAAAAGCAGTTACCTGCGGAGACTACAATGGGATCTGCCAGGTTGCCAACTAAAATCGGTAAAAAAGAAAAAACCTGCTTGCGGGACTTTTCTATCCACATATTTTAAGCAGAATGGGGGCACGGAATCCCCAAACGGTCAGACAACGCTAGCCTGAGTACTGTGGTACTTTTCAAACTGGTTCTGGTGACACTAATAGAGATGAGCGAACAGTGTTCTATCGAACACATGTTCGATCGGATATCAGGGTGTTCGCCATGTTCGAATCGAATCGAACACCACGTGGTAAAGTGCGCCAAAATTCGATTCCCCTCCCACCTTCCCTGGCGCCTTTTTTGCACCAATAACAGCGCAGGGGAGGTGGGACAGGAACTACGACACCGGGGGCATTGAAAAAAATTGGAAAAAGTCATTGGCTGCCGAAAACAGGTGACCTCCATTTTAGACGAATAGTGGATTTCAAATCCGGGTCATATGAGAATGTGAACTTTGTGACTATGAGACAGGGATAGCTGTACAGGCAGGGATAGCTAGGGATAACCTTTATTTAGGGGGGAATGTTATTAAAAATAACTTTTTGGGGCTCTATCGGGTGTGTAATTGTGATTTTTGTGAGATAAACTTTTTCCCATAGGGATGCATTGGCCAGCGCTGATTGGCCGAATTCCGTACTCTGGCCAATCAGTGCTGGCCAATGCATTCTATTAGCTTGATGAAGCAGAGTGTGCACAAGGGTTCAAGCGCACCCTCGGCTCTGATGTAGCAGAGCCGAGGCTGCACAAGGGTTCAAGCGCACCCTCGGCTCTGATGTAGGAGAGCCGAGGGTGCACTTGAACCCTTGTGCACCCTCAGCTCTGCTACATCAGAGCCGAGGGTGCGCTTGAACCCTTGTGCACACTCTGCTTCATCAAGCTAATAGAATGCATTGGCCAGCGCTGATTGGCCAATGTATTCTAATAGCCTGATGAAGTAGAGCTGAATGTGTGTGCTAAGCACACACATTCAGCTCTACTTCATCGGGCTAATAGAATGCATTGGCCAGCGCTGATTGGCCAGAGTACGGAACTCGACCAATCAGCGCTGGCACTGCTGGAGGAGGCGGAGTCTAAGATCGCTCCACACCAGTCTCCATTCAGGTCCGACCTTAGACTCCGCCTCCTCCGGCAGAGCCAGCGCTGATTGGCCGAAGGCTGGCCAATGCATTCCTATGCGAATGCAGAGACTTAGCAGTGCTGAGTCAGTTTTGCTCAACTACACATCTGATGCACACTCGGCACTGCTACATCAGATGTAGCAATCTGATGTAGCAGAGCCGAGGGTGCACTAGAACCCCTGTGCAAACTCAGTTCACGCTAATAGAATGCATTGGCCAGCGCTGATTGGCCAATGCATTCTATTAGCCCGATGAAGTAGAGCTGAATGTGTGTGCTAAGCACACACATTCAGCACTGCTTCATCACGCCAATACAATGCATTAGCCAGTGCTGATTGGCCAGAGTACGGAATTCGGCCAATCAGCGCTGGCTCTGCTGGAGGAGGCGGAGTCTAAGGTCGGACCTGAATGGAGACTGGTGTGGAGCGATCTTAGACTCCGCCTCCTCCAGCAGAGCCAGCGCTGATTGGTCGAGTTCCGTACTCTGGCCAATCAGCGCTGGCCAATGCATTCTATTAGCCCGATGAAGTAGAGCTGAATGTGTGTGCTAAGCACACACATTCAGCACTGCTTCATCACGCCAATACAATGCATTAGCCAGTGCTGATTGGCCAGAGTACGGAATTCGGCCAATCAGCGCTGGCTCTGCTGGAGGAGGCGGAGTCTAAGGTCGGACCTGAATGGAGACTGGTGTGGAGCGATCTTAGACTCCGCCTCCTCCAGCAGAGCCAGCGCTGATTGGCCGAATTCCGTACTCTGGCCAATCAGCACTGGCTAATGCATTGTATTGGCGTGATGAAGCAGTGCTGAATGTGTGTGCTTAGCACACACATTCAGCTCTACTTCATCGGGCTAATAGAATGCATTGGCCAATCAGCGCTGGCCAATGCATTCTATTAGCGTGAACTGAGTTTGCACAGGGGTTCTAGTGCACCCTCGGCTCTGCTACATCAGATTGCTACATCTGATGTAGCAGTGCCGAGTGTGCATCAGATGTGTAGTTGAGCAAAACTGACTCAGCACTGCTAAGTCTGCATTCGCATAGGAATGCATTGGCCAGCCTTCGGCCAATCAGCGCTGGCTCTGCCGGAGGCGGCGGAGTCTAAGGTCGGACCTGAATGGAGACTGGTGTGTAGCGATCTTAGACTCCGCCTCCTCCAGCAGAGCCAGCGCTGATTGGTCGAGTTCCGTACTCTGGCCAATCAGCACTGGCCAATGCATTTCTATGGGGAAAAGTTAGCTTGCGAAAATCGCAAACTGACAGGGATTTCCATGAAATAAAGTGACTTTTATGCCCCCAGACATGCTTCCCCTGCTGTCCCAGTGTCATTCCAGGGTGTTGGTATCATTTCCTGGGGTGTCATAGTGGACTTGGTGACCCTCCAGACACGAATTTGGGTTTCCCCCTTAACGAGTTTATGTTCCCCATAGACTATAATGGGGTTCGAAACCCATTCGAACACTCGAACAGTGAGCGGCTGTTCGAATCGAATTTCGAACCTCGAACATTTTAGTGTTCGCTCATCTCTAGACACTAACCTATCTATCTGCAGGGCTGGGGTGATATGCTGGTTCTGGTGACACTAACCTATCTATCTGCAGGGCTGGGGTTATATGCTGGTTCTGGTGACACTAACCTATCTATCTGCAGGGCTGGGGTGATATGCTGGTTCTGGTGACACTAACCTATCTATCTGCAGGGCTGGGGTGATATGCTGGTTCTGGTGACACTAACCTATCTACCTGTAGGGCTGGGGTGATATACTGGTTCTGGTGACACTAACCTATCTATCTGCAGGGCTGGGGTGATATGCTGGTTCTGGTGACACTAACCTATCTATCTGCAGGACTGGGGTGATATACTGGTTCTGGTGACACTAACCTATCTATCTGCAGGGCTGGGGTGATATACTGGTTCTGGTGACACTAACCTATCTATCTGCAGGGCTGGGGTGATATGCTGGTTCTGGTGACACTAACCTATCTATCTGCAGGACTGGAGTGATATGCTGAGGTCTGATGACACTAACCTATCTATCTGCAGGACTGGAGTGATATGCTGGTTCTGGTGACACTAGCCTATCTATCTGCAGGACTGGAGTGATATGCTGGTTCTGGTGATACTAACCTATCTACCTGTAGGGCTGGGGTGATTTGCTGGTTCTGGTGACATCTATCTGCAGGACTGGGCTGATATACTTGTTCTGGTGACAGTAACCTATCTTATCTGCAGGGCTGGGGTGATTTGCTGGTTCTGGTGACACTAACCTATCTATCTGCAGGGCTGGGGTGATATGCTGGTTCTGGTGACACTAACCTATCTATCTGCAGGGCTGGGGTGATATGCTGGTTCTGGTGACACTAACCTATCTATCTGCAGGGCTGGGGTGATATGCTGGTTCTGGTGACACTAACCTATCTATCTGCAGGGCTGGGGTGATATGCTGGTTCTGGTGACACTAACCTATCTACCTGTAGGGCTGGGGTGATATACTGGTTCTGGTGACACTAACCTATCTATCTGCAGGGCTGGGGTGATATGCTGGTTCTGGTGACACTAACCTATCTATCTGCAGGACTGGGGTGATATACTGGTTCTGGTGACACTAACCTATCTATCTGCAGGGCTGGGGTGATATACTGGTTCTGGTGACACTAACCTATCTATCTGCAGGGCTGGGGTGATATGCTGGTTCTGGTGACACTAACCTATCTATCTGCAGGACTGGAGTGATATGCTGAGGTCTGATGACACTAACCTATCTATCTGCAGGACTGGAGTGATATGCTGGTTCTGGTGACACTAGCCTATCTATCTGCAGGACTGGGGTGATTTACTGGTTCTGGTGACACTAACCTATCTATCTGCAGGACTGGAGTGATATGCTGGTTCTGGTGATACTAACCTATCTACCTGTAGGGCTGGGGTGATTTGCTGGTTCTGGTGACATCTATCTGCAGGACTGGGGTGATATACTTGTTCTGGTGACAGTAACCTATCTTATCTGCAGGGCTGGGGTGATTTGCTGGTTCTGGTGACACTAACCTATCTATCTGCAGGGCTGGGGTGATATGCTGGTTCTGGTGACACTAACCTCTCTATCTGTGGGGCTCGGGTGATATGCTGGTTCTGGTGACAGTAACCTATCTATCTGTAGGACTGGGGTGATATACTGGTTCTGGTGACACTAACCTATCTATCTGCAGGGCTAGGGTGATATACTGGTTCTGGTGACACTAATCTATCTATCTGCAGGGCTGGGGTGATATGCTGGTTCTGGTGACACTAACCTATCTATCTGCAGGACTGGGGTGATATACTGGTTCTGGTGACACTAACCTATCTATCTGCAGGGCTAGGGTGATATACTGGTTCTGGTGACACTAATCTATCTATCTGTAGGGCTGGGGTGATATGCTGGTTCTGGTGACAGTAACCTATCTATCTGCAGGGCTGGGGTGCTATGCTACCTTATATTACTTAAATGAAATTGCCATGAAGAACTGAAGTAGTAATACTATGCACTGATATAGAATGCTCAAATACAGCACATATACCATATAAATAATACTCCCATACAGGTGATACCATATAAATAATACTGCCAACACATGTAAGTGAGAAAAACATATAAACCGTATGCATATTCTGCTCATGGTCTAATTCATATCCACAATCCTAGATCTAGAGATTTTCACTCTTCACGGCCTTCACATCACCCCTCACCCAAATGGGAAAGCGCTATTAACCAGGCAGACGTCCTCCTCATGCTACAAATTATTTGATTTCAGCCATCATAAAGAAGCCCCATGCGGTTTACATGGACATCACAACCAGGCCCCTAATAATCTTACTTTTCCTCGACGTCCTGTGAAGCCTCACATCATTAAATTGGAGCCTGGTGATTGGCTATACCGGATATACCGTATATCATTCCACAAAATATCCGCGTCTGTTAGATACCTACCGGATAATGGGCGCGCTTTGATC
Source organism: Leptodactylus fuscus (assembly GCF_031893055.1). Taxonomy (NCBI): domain Eukaryota; kingdom Metazoa; phylum Chordata; class Amphibia; order Anura; family Leptodactylidae; genus Leptodactylus; species Leptodactylus fuscus. The sequence continues at coordinate 22,082,321 of NC_134266.1, read as the reverse complement.
CCCTAATGACAAGGCCTGTTTGGGGCTTAATGACAGAAGTTTGTTTCGTTTTTGCTTTTCAGCAGCCGTAACTTTTTTACATTTTTTTTAATGTCCTTGTATGTGGCCTTTTTTTTTGTAATTGTAGTTCGATTTTTGATACTGAATAATTTATAAAACTTTTAATTAGAAAAATATGATCTTTGGCAAAGTTTTTAAAAAATTTTTATACCTTTTTATTCTTGTTATATTTTAGATTTTACACTGAACATCTTCTTTAACCTCCTCTCGCCCACGGCCATTTTTTGATTTTAATTTTTTTACTCCACTCCTTCCAAAAGCCATAACTTTTTAATTTTTTCCGTTCGCGGAGGAATTATTTTTTGCGGACTGAATTGTACTTCATAATGGTACCGTTTATTATTCCGTATGATGTACTGGGAAGCTTTTTAAAAAATTCGGAATGGGGTGGAATTAGAGAAAAATTGCGTTGGCACGACTTTCTTACAGGCTTCCTTTTTTTTTTTTTTATATATTTTGGGTTTTTTTTATATTTTTTGGTACAAAAAAAACGAAACCTTGAAAAAAAAAATGTATTGGAGTCTGTAACATTTTTATATTTCCCTTAAGGCGTCCTTTTTGTAAGGCCAGATATATTTTTTATTTGTATAATTTTGGGGAATTGTTTTTGGATACAGATATACCTAATGTATGGTATTTTTGTATCTGGTCTAGGGAAAGGGGGTGGTGTGAACTTTTAATATTTTTTTTAATTTTTAATGTTATATCTCCTAAGGTTCTGATCTCTAATTCAATACACTGCAGTTAGAGATGAGCGAACACTGTTTGGATCAGCCGTTCCGAACAGCACGCTCCCATAGAAATGAATGGAAACACCTGGCACGTACACTTTGCCGGCGGCCGGTCACCGTGCCAGGTGCTTCCATTCATTTCTATGGGAGCGTGCTGTTCGGAACGGCTGATCCGAACAGTGTTCGCTCATCTCTAACTGCAATATAATGTATTGAGAAATCCTTTCACTAGGCTCATGGCGGTCATGGTAATGGATCACCGTCCTGGATCTCACGCTGGGGGCTTGGGATCTATCCGAAAATGGCGGCACCCATGCGCTGCTAAGTAAATGGCACCCTTGGTTAGCTTTGACTGAGTAGCATCCACAACTTTTTGTGTTTTCTTATTTATTTCAGTGCCCTGCTCCCATGTTTGCTTCCCATTCGACAAAAGATGGACGAACGTAGATTCCAGGTGGAATTCAGAGCTTATTTTGAGGCCGTGGCAAGGTAGTAGGGAATAGAGAAGAGCGAACTGCTTCACCATGAGCAAGGTTCAACACCAATATCCCAAATTTTGGGTTTTTTAACTAAAGGAAACAATTGGGGATTAGAGATGAGCGAACACTATTCGGAACAGCCGTTCCGAATAGCACGCTCCCATAGAAATGAATACATCCATTCATTTCTATGGGAGCGTGCTATTCGGAACGGCTATTCCGAATAGTGTTCGCTCATCTCTATTGGGGATTTGTCTCAGATTAAGTGATAGGGTCACTATGACATGTATTGCGGTGAATTGTTCTACTCTGGAGTTTCTTCAAAGCCTGAGTACAATAGATGAAGGCCTAGGGGAGGTGAAGAAAAATAAAAAACATTGATACTCACCTTCCCTCACCACTTTTGGGCCTCCTCGTGGTATCCAGTGCTCTCTCAGTTTCCTCGGTGATGTCATGCGCCCGGGGTCACCACTGGGGCCTGTGATTGGTCTCCGCAGTGACATGGGTACACTGATCGTCATGATGTCATGATGTTCAGCATGCCCAGCATTTTATATAAAAAAAATATATTATTATTATAATAATATCATATTCCCCTTCTCTCACCTCCTTTGGGCCTCCTCGCAGCATCGGGCGCTCTCCTGGTGATAACATGTGCCCGGGGTCACTACTAAGGCCTGTGATTGGCCCATAGAGGTAACATGGGCATGCCGGACGTCATGGCGGAGACCCAAAACAGGTGAGTATAAATGTTTTCGATTTTCGTCACCTCGCCTGGGCCTCCCCCTATTATACGCTGGGGTGTGAAGAGACCTCACGGTATAATAATTTCCCTCCCAGTTCGTACCAAACTACGGTTATTTGACCCAAAATGAATCAGGGACCCGAGCAACCCGAACCCGAAACAAAATGAATGTTGGGGGCTCACCCATCTCCAGTAGGGAGAGCCCCTTTGATCATGCTGCGTTTACGACTTCATAGGGTATACAAGTACACTGCCTGGCCAAAAGAAAAGTCGCGAGTGTTAATATTTAGTTGGGCCACCATGAGCACGAATAACAGCACACCTCCGTCTCGGCATGGAGTCTATAATGTTCTGTAGTGTAGACTCAGGGATTTTGATCCAATTCTCGAGTATCAGGGAGCCCAGGTTACGCAGATTCGTTGGGGGTGGTGAGTGACAGCGCAGGTTCCTTTCCAGCACATTCCAGTGTTTCGTGTGCTTCTGGTCGCACCCGGACACGACCATCACTCTGGAACAATGTGAAATGTGATTCATCTGACCACATGACCTTTCTCCACTGCTCTAGGGTCCAATCCTTGTGGTCTCTTACAAATGACAGACGCCGACGTCTGTTGGTCTCTGTCACCAATGGCTTTCGTGTGGTGACACAACTGTTGGGACCCATTCCTTTGAGTTCTCGTTGCAATGTGTCGCTCTGTTGAGTTGAACATCTGTGTGAGCTCAAAGGTGGTTTTCCGGCGGTTATTCTTCACCAGTCGCTTTAGGGACCTATGACCTCGAGTTTCGAGAATAGTCTTACGCCCACACTTTCCATGGTTGGAGGGGGGTTCTCCACCATCTCGCCATGCTCGTATGATACGCTGAACAGTTCTCTGTCCGATACCAGTTACTTCAGCTATCTCCTTGGTCGATTTGTTGGCCTGATGCAATCCAATGACTTGCCCCTTGTTGAAGGCACTAACATCTCTTCCTCTGGTAGCTCTTCCATTGGTAGACATCGCTTCACACCTTTAATTATGATCTGCACTTGACAGGCTACAGCTCAATTATAGATATTCAAGAATATATGCAAAATCCTGACATGAACAGTTCATAATTATATCAGGGATGGAACGGTACCTTGTTGCACAAGGCGACTTTTTTTTTTGGCCAGGCAGTGTATATACTAAACCTGACCTCTTATGATCCCTTTACCCTCATAGTAAGTAGAGATGAGCGAGTACTGTTGGGATCAGCCGATCTGAACAGCATGTGCCATAGAAATGAATGGATGCACCTGGTACTTCCACTTTGACGACGGCCGTCCGTTTAACCCCCCGCGTGCTGGCTACGTCCATTCATTTCTATGTGAGCGTGCTGTTCGGATCGGCTGATCGGAACAGTACTCGCTCATCTCTAATAGTAAGTTATCTGTACAGTGTCGCTTCTTAAACAGATTGCCATTCAGACCATAAACTTGATAGGACGACTTCTAGGTCAGAATAAACCCCGAGACCTCTGTAGTCACGGAGGGTAATGTGAGAGCACGTCCTACGGGCAGCCGGGAACGCAGCACAAAGTTAATCTTGGCTTAAGGCAAAAAAGAATTGAAACTCAGTCAGAGCCGTTGCCAAGCAATCTGTATAATACCGCCGAGTCCGCGGCGTACGTTGGAATCTGTGAATGAATATGACTAATTTAAAGTCCAAGTCTCCAAAATTACTGATTTGCGGCAGTGATTTAATTCAGTCCCTTCAGGGCTTGTCTAGATGGCACTGAAAGTTACTGAAAAGCCATGTCCTGATCCAGCAGTTTCGGTGCTGGAGGCGGCTGCCTGACTGGTACATTCTGCTTAGACGTAGATTAGACGCCAAGTGCGGTTTTGGGAGAGGTATTGTGTTGTCGGTAAGAGCCCTATAGTCTGCGCAGTGTGCATTGTGTAATGAGGAATACTCGCTCCAGAGGCGCACGGACAGATAGCGAGCACAACACAATAACAAGCCGACAGGCGCTCACGAGGGATCCTGCCAATTATCTCACGACATGTTCGGTTCTGGTAATGACTAGTACACGCGGATACATGTATTATGCTCCGTCTTGTAGAGAGCACTAAAAGGGCTTTCCTAGAGGCGCACGAGGTCTCTGCTGTACCTGCCCATGTCTCTAATCTCATAGGGAAGGTTTTACAGCTGGATTCATAGCAAATATTCTGGCAGAAAATAATTGTGTCATTCTGCTTTTAACTCTATGTGTCTGGAGGAATTCTCCGGCATCGCTTATATGGCGAGCTCAGTGACTGTATTACAGTGCTAGGAAAAAGTCTTAGGCAGGAGTGGAAATGCTAAAAAGTAAGAGCGCTCTCAGAAATAGAAGGGTTAATAGCTTATTTTTCTCAATTAACAAAATAAAGTGAAATGTAAATTCCATCAATATTTGGTGTGACCTTTGCCCTTTGCCGTCCATCAGTTCTTCTCGGTGCTTGCAGACAGTTTATGGTAGAACTCGGCAGGGAGGTTGTTCCCGCCATCTTGAAGAACGAAGCTCAGATCTTCTGTAGATGTAGATGAGTTTATACCGGGACATACCTCCTGCCAATCGGGACAGTGGGACAGGACCCAGAATACGGAACTGTTCTGCTGTCCAGGTCGGCAGGAGGTATGTCCCGGTATCAACTCATCTGTGTCTGAAGAGAACACAGAAGAATTTAATACTGTGATGAAGCAGGAGCCATCCACAGACAGCTCCTGCTTCATCACAGTGTTTCGGCATGCTCAGGCCCCTGGAGCTGGTGACATCACTCACATCGCGGAGAGAATGACCTCAGACACAGTGGCAAGGGAGTGAGGACAGGATAGTATCAGTGTTTTTATTATGTTAAACTTTGGGGTAAAATGGAGGGGGAACATTAAACTGGGGGCAGATGAAAAGGGGAACAATAAACTGATGGCAGATGAAGTGGGGACATTAAACTAGGGGCAGATGAAGGGGGGCATTAATCTGGTGACATATGGAGGGGGGCAATTAAACTGGCAGCAGATAGAAGGGAGTTGATAGAGCATAATATAAACTGGAGGCAAGATGGGAGGGGACATTAAACTGGGGGAAACTGGAGAAGCGCATTAAACCATGAGAGTACCTGTAGCTGCTTCTAGTTGCCCCCAGTTTAATGTAACCCTCCAGCAACCCCCACGGTTTAATGTCCCCCTCTAGTTCTCTCCAGTTTAATGCTCCCCTCTGGCAGCTCCCAGTTTAATGTCCCCATCTAACTACCCCCACTGTTTAGTGTTCCCCTCCAGATCCCCAAATTTAATGTTCCCCTCTAGTTTCCCACAGTTTACACTGGGGCACCAGGAGAGGAACTTCATACTGTGGGGTGATTGGAGAGGAACACTATAATGTTGGGGCATATAATGTTAGGGTGACTATAGGAGCATTATACTGTGTGGGGGCACATAGAAAAATTAATCAGAGTGAGTCAACGTAGAAGAGGGTGGAGCTAAATTTGCCGCAGCATGCATAGCGCGTCACACATACTGTCCCTCTTTCTGTCATCTGTGGGGGCCATATCTTTTTAGCCCCTTACCGACCAATGATGTACCTTTATGTCATTGGTCACAAAGGACTGTATGGAACTGAGCCCTCTCCATATAAGTCACATGTCGGCTGTATATGGTGTACACACTAACAGTGACGATCAGTGGCAGCACAAACCGTGGCTGTTAAAACTTTAAGGGACAGTTCACAATGAGGTCTTTGGCAGCAGATTTTGAGGCGGAATCTGCCTCAAAATCCGCTGCCAAAACCAGCTCCCAATTAAGTCTTTTTCTTTTGTCCGCTAGCTAGTAACAGATTCCGCGGCTGAATCATCCGCGGCGTCCATAGTGCGAGGCTCCCTCCTGATTAGACTCATTCATTTGGGCCTAATCTGGAGCGGAATGCCGCGACGGGATGACAGTGCACTGCAGTAACCGCGCGGAATGTTCATGTGCGGAATGCAAATTCCGCCATGTGCATATACCCTTAGCACGACAGCGGCATCTAAAGTACACAGGTACCTTGGTCAATGCTCTTTTGTAACAATCACTATTCTAGAAGAATAAAATTCAATGGATTTTACTATACACTGCAACACATTAGTATTGCAATGTATTGTATGAGCGATCTGAATGCTGTCTTCAAAAATGTTATTACTTAAAAGTTATTAAAATATTACAAATACTCTATAAATATGGTATTGCCGTGATCGTACTGACCAGCAGAATACAGACAACATGTCATTGTTACCACATAGTGAATGACGTAAAAAATAAACCCATAAGAAATCGGCACAAAATGCATTTTTTTTCCAATTCCACCTGATTCTGATTTTTTTTCCAACTTCTCAGTACATTGCACTGGATAGTGAATGGCACCATTATAAAGTACAGAAAGCGGGGGGGGTGAAAAGTGCATTGGGGCTGGAGGTCGCATTAGGGTTACATTATAAGTGCTGTATTTTGTCACACTGATATTGCTATTGTCTCTCTTATTGTATGTATTACTGTCTTCTGTTTACTACTTGCTATATCTCGATAGTTCATATAGGTGTCATTTGGGTGCATAGTAATACCGCCATATAATATCCATACACTGTGTATTATTGCATTATATTCTATCCACATATTCTGTATTATTTCCACTATGCATTATTATTATTATTCATGAATTAATTTTATTTTCTTATTATCACTATCATATTTACATGTTAATTATTTCTGTAATTACTTAATATGGGCTCTTTATAACAACACCAGACAATAAGAAATACAGCTACATGCTGCTCTAGCTCTATAACAGCAAATGTCAAAGCCACACCCTCTCATGGACGTTACTTCCTGCTTTGCTGCTATTGGCTGAAGCAGCTCAACACATACTTCCTGTCTGGCCCACCCCCTGATAAGGCCTTATGCTAAGAGATCTCTACTCTATTTTATTTTTAATTTATTTAGTCTCCCCGATTTCTAGTACAAATGTTCATCCTAGTTGTAGGAAAGTTTTATAGGCATTTGTTAGGGCCTTTCCTTAGGATAGATCATAAAATCTGATCAGTAGATCCCCATTTCGGGCTTCAAACATAAAGATATCAAAGATATCAAATTACCAATTCCGGCTTTAAACTTCTCCATAACAGTATCTGGGACCTGCCTGGTGTGTTCCTTGGTCTTCATGATGCTCTCTGTGCTTTAAACAGAACCCTGAGCCTATCACAGAGCAGGGGCATTTATACGGAGACTTGATTACACACCGGTGGATTCTATTTCTCATCATCAGTCATTTAGGACAACATTGGATCATTCAGAGATCTGAACTGAACTTCTGGAGAGAGTTTGGTCCACTGAAAGGAAAGGGGCCGAATCATTTTGCACACTCCACTTTTCAGTTTTTTATTTGTTAAAAAACTTTAAAATATCCAATAAATTTCGTTCCACTTCACAATTGTGTCCCACTTGTTGTTGATTCTTCCCCAAAAAATTCAAATTTGATATCCTTATGTTTGAAGCCTAAAATGTAGCAAAAGGTTGAAAAGTTCAAGGGGGCCGAATACTTTCGCAAGGCGCTCTATGTGGCAGAGGGACCTTTGGGCCCCCCTCAGTGTCCAGGGCCTTTTAGTGACTACTACTACTACACCCCCCTATAGCTATGTCCCTGGTCCTGAGCGCAGAGCTGTCAGTCACACCTTATTCCCACCCACATGCAGCTGCTTAGCTTGTAAACCTGCGCCAGCCTGTCCATTGTTCTGGTCCATCTCGTGGACCACTACAATTGCACTTGCATACGGAGCCCGATGGACCCCATTGACTTACGACAGGTTCCGTTGTTTTTAATCTCAACTCGGTGGGTGAAAAAGTTGCACCTGCAGGATTTATTCCTCTGCCAGAGACTCCGACACCGATGTGATCTGAGCCTCAGACTTTGCTACCCCTCTATTGTATTCTTTGGTACTAATGGGTATAATATTACCGTTTCACATTTCCAGACCCGCATTGTATTCTGTGTCTGCTCCTCGCTAAGTTTTCAGTAGAACTGAATATAACTTTATGATTAAAACTCGAAGACCATAAAATGTGGAATTTTACAAGTTTCAAGTTGTCAAAGCGGAAGAACTTTTAATAAAACTCCCCGGTTCCCGAGCACTTTGGAGACTTCCCCTTTCTGACCCATCTAAATCTGTTTTTTACACTTAGACTCGGCCCAATTTCCCTGAATGTACTAATCGAAGGCACATACAGCCGAATACATATCATCATTAAACTCTCCACGACCTTCCATTTCAGATCAATTTTTAGGATTGGAGCTGTTTTTTTGAAGTTTCTGAAACTGCAGCCCTGCAACCATTCCGCCTGGAACACGGCCCATTTACTGGTAGTTACGCGGTTAACCCCTTCATTTATATGTTCTACAAAGGATTTGACATACTCGGTAAGATCAGATGTAGCTCGGAGGAAAGCGTGGAATTTAGGAGCAAATAAATCGTGTGCGTAAAAAATCATCATTTGTATCATTATAAAGTTTGGGGTACAAATAGAACGCAGATGGTAATGAAGGTACGATATATAATGTGATAACATACCAGATTATACTTTATTGATCTCGGGGAGGGATAGTTGATCGGAATTTATGGCAGCGGCAAATGTAGGCGGGTGAAAGCCAAACGTAACACACAGCGGTAGGGGTTCAGCACAGGAGGGGTCAAACAGGTCCAAGTGGGCCCCAAATTTAGGTATACTGATATTATCCCTATATGGTGAGTGTATAGTGGTATATACCGGCTCTACACAGGGATCTGCAGATGATTTAGTTGAATGCAATGCAGTTACATTTAGTGATTTACTGGTGACGTCTCTGACTAATCGGTCACATTCCCCGACTCTTCTATCCGGACCGCCACATTGTCCTCACCTGCACAGCCATTGTGCTGCTACCCCTAATTATAATATATACTATAACCCCCCCATAATGAATAATACCCCCCATCTTTATATTAATAACTTCCCTGTGTACGCCCATAAATAGTGCCGCAGGTGTTTCCTAGTTAAAAAGTAAAAAATATTATTGGGGTTTCAATACCCGGGACCCCCAGGATCAGCTGTTTGAATGGACTGTGGTACCTGTGTAAGCGCAGTGACCGCTCCTCTGTTTATATAGTGTCATTCATCTCCTAGTGGTCATGTCATGTAACTACAGCCTAGTCCTACACACATCTATGTGATAAGACTGTAATAACATCACACGGTCACTATAAACAGACAGTATGTGATATATACAGGCACCATAGCCCCTTCATACAGCTGGTCGGTGGGGGGGGCACAATAAAAATGAGCTGGAAAACTCCTTCCGCATGTGGCGGAAATACTGCAGAAAAACAAAAAATGCAGCTTTTTTCAGTTCCTGCAAAATGGATGGGATTTTTTCAAATCCCATCTACACATTGAGCAGTGGATACGCTGCGATTTCCAGATCCCAAGATATGTCTGACTATATCTTACTATAAATACTCTACATTATTGATAGAATCATCCCCCCATGACCCCCATTAATGCTTGTTGTACTAGTTCGCCACGAGCCCCCACTTTTGCCCCTTCCCTCTCAGCCTATTGTTCTCATGTATCTGCTGTGCCTGGCCGCTGCCCATTCTGCGGTATAAGATGATCCCTGTAAAGTTACACTCCTGACTTAATAACTTTAGCTCATTGTGTGGCGATCCTGGCGTCGTGTAATTACATTGGCCTTGATGGACTCGGGCTGACAGTACGGTTTCTTCACGCTGTCAGCATCTTCTGCCACTAGGTTAACGTCCAGACAGATTTTCACATTGTCACTTTGATTGATTCTTAATTGCAGGATATTTCTTTTGTTGCCAATTTCCATGTCTCTTGTTATACAAATCTCATGGCCATTATCATCAGTGCTACAGTATCATTAATAGACATCCATCCCGGGCGTCCGAGGAGCGGAGTATTACTGTATATCACAGCGAGAGCCTATTATTTACAGGTAGAAGGAGCGTATATTTAGCGTGAGAGTCATTGTGATTATTCCATCACCCAGCGTGCCGTCCGTCTTCTTCATAATTGACTGCGCGGATTATATTAAACCTCCCGAAATCCTCATGTGAATTTATTTTCTGAAGAAGCTCATTTATCAGGAGTTATTTGCCAATGCGCAGAAAAGGACAAATAGTCAATAATACGTCAAGGAGCGCGTCGTCTTATGATAGTAAACACAACAAAAGTGAAGAGCTAGCATTATAGGAAATAGAGAACTTTTTGTAGGATAGAAGAGGACTTAAAAAGTCGGAGGATCTTGGTGGACATGGACGTCGACAAATGCGTTATGTATGAGCCAGTGGCGTAACTAGGAATGGCGGGGCCCCATGGCGAACTTTTGACATGGGCCCCCCCAACCGACACCGACACCGAAGACCTCGACCGACCTCTTCTCCGCACTCTATTATGTCCCTTAGTGGCCCCTGCACACAGTATTATGTCCCTTAGTGGCCCCTGCACACAGTATTATGCCCCATAGTGGCCCCAGTACATACCCTGTTTCCCCGAAAATAAGTCATCCCCCAAAAGTAAGGCATAGCAGAGGTTTTGTTGAATTGCCTAATATTAGGCACCCCCCGAAAGTAAGACATCCCCCAATAATAATAATCTTTTTGCACAAAGATTGTATGAAGAAAAACATTGCAGCTGAACACTATGCGCGATGTTCCATATGCACAGGTATTCCGGCTGCTGACGCCGCTGCGATACGCTGTATCCACTGTTCCTGCTGCTGTAGGATGAACTGGGAGATGCCCGCTGTGTGTACACTAAGCATCGTATGCGGTGTGGGGTCCACTCTCACAGCTCTTCCCACAGCAGCAGGAACATTGGATACAGCGTGCGGTATCACAGCAGCAGCAGCAGCCGGCTTTCCTGTGCACACAGAGCACCGCACACAGCGTTCAGCTGCAATGTTTTTCTTCATACAGTCTTTGCGCGGCAAGCACATCTCAGTGTAGCGCAGTGGTGGCAGCAGCACACAAAAATAAAATAAGACACCCCCTGAAAATAAGACATCTCATATCTTTAGGACCAAAAATTTATATAAGACACTGTCTTATTTTTGGGGAAACACGGTAGTATTATACCCCATAGTGGCCCCAGTACACAGTATTATACGCCATGTCAAAGGGAAACAAGGGGGGGGAGGGAAAATTTAGGTTCAACTTGCAAAAAATATATAGAAGAATGATGTAACTCACGTTCTTGAAAGAGTAATGCACGGAGAGTTCTTGCGGCCCAAGAAACTTGTAATCAGAAACTTTTCAAAAATGTAAAACTCCAGCATAAACGTCCTTTTTCATAAAAAATAACTTTTAATAGGAAACTTTAAGTTAAAAAATCCACAAGTGTCTCTTAAGCAACCTCTGAGAAACAGAATATGCTATACAGTGAGCTACATTGAATAACTAACAGATGTTAGCAGACACTGACTGACGCGTTTCGACACATGATGTGTCTTAGTCGTAGCCATACGCCATAGTGGCGCCTGCACACAGTATTATGTCCCTTAGTGGCCCCTGCACACAGTATTATGTCCCTTAGTGGCCCCTGCACACAGTATTATGCCCCATAGTAGCCCCTGCACACAGTATTATGCCCCATAGTAGCCCCTGCACACATTATTATGCCCCATAGTGTCCCCTGCACACAGTATTATCCCCCATAGTGGCCCCTGCACACAGTATTATCCCCCATAGTGGCCCCTGCACACAGTATTATCCCCCATAGTGGCCCCTGCACATAGCATTATCCCCCATAGTGTCCCCTGCACACAGTATTATCCCCCATAGTGTCCCCTGCACACAGTATTATCCCCCATAGTGTCCCCTGCACACAGTATTGTCCCGGATAGTGGCCCCTGCACACACAGTATTAACCCCAATAGTGTCCCCTGCACACAGTATTGTCCCCCATAGTGTCCCCTGCACACAGTATTATGCCCCACTGTGGACACCCATAAACCCACAGGGTGTCTTTTCAGACCCCAGAGTATAATAATCGGACACCCGGGGGAATAAAAACCTAAAAAATTACTGTTTCTTACCTGTCCCCAGCTCCTACGCTGTCTTCTCTGCTGCCATCCTTCTTCTATGACGTTGGACATCACATGACCCAGGAAGCAGGCCGGGTTCATGTGACGTCAGAGACGTCAGACAAGTAGGATGGAGGCCTGGCAGGTTCGTGGAGAGGTAAGTAACAGTATTTTTTACGTTCCCTTAACTCTCCTGGTCCGCTCTCCCGGTCCTTACCTGCAAAGACCCCCGAGTATAATGATAGTATTTGTGGGGTCCGCGGTGTCACTTACTGATCCCGGCCCAGCCAGGATCGGCAAGTCAATAGGGCCCGTAACGGCCGATTAAAAAACCCCACAAAAAAACGCAGCGGTAGCAGCTGTCACCGAGCCCCCTAATGGCCCGGGCCCTGTAGCAGCTGCCTCCGCTGCCTCTGTGGCACTGGTATGAGCCAGAAAATGGTTGCGCAAACCTACGTCTGGTTATATAAGATGTAGATTCTGGCTTAAAAATCACCCACAATGGGTTGAAAGAGAAGTTCAAAGAGCACGAGAAGAGGAGACAAGAACTCCAAACCACGAGATAACATATATGAGGTCAAAAGAAGCCCTAATGAAAGTCCAAAGAATTGGTGTTGCCTCTGAATCGACATAGTAGGTTTATAGGTTGGACTTGATGGACCTGTGTCTTCATCCAACCTCATCTACTATGTTACATGCCTAATAAGAATCAACTAAAGGAACTGTAGTAACTCAAGAAGAAAAGTGAAGAAGATCCAAGAACTTTTTTTGATTGAGGTTAGTCATGTTATTGGGCAACAGGTGTGAAAAGATATCAAGGTGGGAAATCATAGCTCGAACTTTCCGGGTGATGGGGAACTAATCGTAACCATTACTTGAATAAATCCTCAGGCTTCATTCACATCTGCATTGGAGTCCCTGGAAGAGACTCCATCACAGATTCCGCTGAAAATTGAGAGAGAAGGTACAGCGCAGAGGATTTTTTCTCTCCACTGGTTTCAGTCGAAATCTGGCAAAAAACCCAATGGATAGACATTATTGTCTAAGGGGGTTTGCGGGTGTCAGTGGTGACCAATATTTTGGTGGGCACGTGTCACGGTCATATAGATGCCCGACAACCGTGGTACGGAATGGTACTTGCACTGCTAGCGAAACGGGGTAGGTAAGCTGTCCCTAGCACTATGACGGCTAACTATGCCGTGCCTGAGGGTGTTGGTCAGCTGTTCCCGAGCTAAACACGGCGCCGACAAATACTGGCTCTCTAAACGCAAAACTGCATTGCGATTTTCAATACCGTTGCTTCTGCTGTTTCCCCCCCTATGTGTAGCCTTAGCGTAAAACAGGTAATTTTTGGTGTAATAGGTAAGTATGGGTTATTTATTTTGTTCTGCTCTTAGGTATTTCTTAACACCCCAGACAACCCCTTTAAGTAATGCGCATCATTGCATAGGTTAGCGTTACGGTTTTGGCAGTTTACAGTGTGTTCTTATTCCCCACGGAATCCATAAATGGCACTTGCGACATTGCCACTTAGAAGCCTATAAAGATATTACGTCGTACGGCTGATGTTAGGCCATTTAGCGTACATTAAAGGGGTGGCGTAAAATAACTGAAGTGTTAGGAAGATTCTGTTAGTAAAACAATCTCAACATTTCCTTAACGACAAGGAAAAGCGCGAATCTGCATTTAAGACTCCTGATATTCGGTGGAGCGGAGGAAAAGTGTCTTTTAATATCGACTTAGAATATCAAATTGTGCAAGCGCTCGGCAATCACGAGCTCTCACGAAGTGAGAGTCGGGGCAAGCAACACTGCCATTCTCACAGCTGGCACATAACAGTCACCCCTCAATCTGCTCGTAAATGAAGATGGCTGCCCGCTGGGCCGCCGGAATACATTAGCCCCTATTATGCCTGTTTGTAAAGGAAACACATTACTTTTATGATCTACAAGACCTGTTCCCTGCCACACCAATTAAATGATGATTGAAACTATAGAATGGTTGTGAACCTGACGCCGCAGAAAATGAGGCGAAATTCAACGTGTCAGGAAATCTGAAAATGTTTTGCTTAGACTTCCATTAAATGAGTCATGTCTATACTAAAAAAGTAAGGGAATAAAACAATGGACAACTAATAGCCCAAGACTTATAAACGCCTACGCGCAGTTTAATATGAGCTCTCACTCCTCCCTCTTCTCACAACCTGCAGACCCTGATACTTAAAGTGGACCGCCAAGTATAATACAACTTTTCATAAATGAATAGTACAGGTGAATATAATAAACATTGTAATATATCTTATTAAAGAAAAATGCTTCTATCTCCAATTATTAGGAGTTTTACTTTTATAAATAGAAGTCTATGGAGAGGGCAAGGGATGGAGGAGTCTGCTGGAAGGGACGCACCCTGCTACTCTGTGATTAATTCAGAAGTTTTTATTGTTTTTTCAAAAAATTTTATGGGGGTACAGAAAAGAAAAAGGGAGGGGGAAGAGAACATTACAACAGAAATTCAAATCAGCACACATAGAGCCATCTCTAATATAGACGGTACATAGCTATAACTAAATGGGCCAAGAATGTTGGATGTCAAAATGTACCTAGGAACCAGAAACTAAATAAGGTTCATACCTAGTTAGTTTTACTGTACCGGTGTACAAGCAAATCGGCAGACACGAAAGAAAGAAGTGGTGAGGGGAGGTGGGGGGGGGGGGGGTAGGTGTCTGTTCCAAGAAAGGCCAAAATAGCTGGGCGGATCTGTCAGAGAGGTCCATTCTGTCATTGCGTACAACTACTGGTAGCGCGTGTTGTATTCCAGTATTCAAGCCATGGCTTCCAGATCTTGACATATTTGTCATGATTCCTTCGAGACCAGCTGAGTAGTTCCTCCAACCTCGAGATCTCGTTAACAGTGTTCTCCCACAGTGATAAGGGGGGCGTGGCGGTTTGCAACCAGTACCTTGGAATCAGAAGTTTAGCTGCAGCAAGCAGTAGCGTAACTAGCTTGTCTTTTTCAGGCTTATAAGTGGGGTTTGGATGAGCCAAGAACAGCGTCGCAGGCGTGAGGTCAAAGGGTGCTGCTGTGATGGTTCTAATACGATCTGTCACCTCAGCCCAGAAATCTGCAATAGAAGGGCATGTCCACCACAAGTGTAAGTACGTGCCTACTTGCTGCGAGCATCTCCAGCAATGCGGGTTATCACTCAAACCACGTCTAGCCATCCATTCAGGTGTCTTATACCACCTCGAGAGAATTTTGAAGTGGTTTTCTTGCATGCGCACACATGAGGACACGCCGTGTGAAAACTTCAGGATGTTAGCTATTTCTTCAGAGGAGAACTTGAGTTCAAGGTCCATCTCCCAGGAGGTAATGTAGGCCGGTTGCTACTCTGTGATTAAGAGCGCTCTATTGACACTGCTTTCCTTGAAGATAAGACACTGGCACTACACAGAATGAGGCAATAAATTAATTTACAGTCTCCTCCTCCCTTCTCCATAGACTTCTGTGCATGATGATGAATATTAGTGGATTAATAAATGCCCTCATATACCTTTAGCAGTGTTTTGAGTGATTTCTCTGTGTTTCTCTGGGAGCGCCTGGTATCTTCTGCATTTATTTATTTGGTGTAGCTTCCTGCTGTCTTAGCTGATGCAATGTATTCTGGTAGTTGTAGGCTCTCACACTATCTCCCTCTCACTCCTTCCTCTCTAACACCCCCTCCCTGTCTCGCTAGCTATTCCTCCCACTACTAGCCCTTCCCAACATAGTCAGCCCACCCCTGTAGTTATGGTGATTGGAAGACAGGGAGTCAAAGAGCAAAAAAAAAAAAAAAAAAACTGTTCTGTAGATAGATAGGTTACGTCACCTGAATTTTTTTTCGTCAATATGCAACTGAACTCTTGGGATCATTGGCAACTCCATAATTGTCCCAGGGAGCACCATTCATATTGACTAAGAACTGTGATAGCTTGGCAACAGAGGCAATGATTCACAAGGGAAAAAATATTTAATTCAGGTGACACTAACCTATCTATTTGCTGGGCTAGGGCGATATCCTGGATTCTGGTGACACTAACCTATCTATCTGCATGAGTGGGGTGATATGCTGGGTCTGGTGACAGTAACCTATCTATCTGCAGGACTGGGGTGATATGCTGGTTCTGGTGACACTAACCTATCTATCTGCAGGACTGAGGTGATATGCTGGGTCTGGTGACAGTAACCTATCTATCTGCAGGGCTGGGGTGATATGCTGGGTCTGGTGACACTAACCTATCTAACTGCAGGACTGAGGTGATATGCTGGGTCTGGTGACAGTAACCTATCTATCTGCAGGGCTGGGGTGATATGCTGGGTCTGGTGACAGTAACCTATCTATCTACAGGGCTGGGGTGATAAGCTGGGTCTGGTGACACTAACCTATCTATCTGCAGGGCTGGGGTGATATCAGCGCCGCACCTCCCATGAGGCGACCTGAAGCGAGCGCTTCAGGCGGCGCTATGTCAGGGCCCCAGGGAGGGCGGCATTTTTTATTACCTAAGCCAGCCCAGGACAAGCTTAGCACCGAGCGGTGGTTTAGGGAGGCCACTGGAGCAGCGCTGCTCCAGCAGCCTCCCCTCATGCTCAGGCAGAGAGCAGGTCCTCTCCGTGCCTGCTCTCTGCCTGCGAACGGCGTTAAGCCCCACCACCTTTGATCCGCCCCACCCCCTTCGATCCGCCACGCCCCCTCTGCTCTGGTGACATTAACCTATCTATCTGCAGGGCTGGGGTGATATGCTGGTTCTGGTGACAGTAACCTATCTATCTGCAGGACTGGGGTGATATGCTGGTTCTGGTAACACTAACCTATCTATCTGCAGGGCTGGGGTGATATGCTGGTTCTGGTGACACTAACCTATCTATCTGAAGGGCTGGGGTGATATGCTGGTTCTGGTGACACTAACCTATCTATCTGGTGGGCTGGGGTGATATGCTGGTTTGGATGACAGACTCCCTTTACAATTTCATATATTGAATGTACTAATATTTTAATATAGTTATGAAAACAAATTTTAAACTTTCTTGCAGTGTAATATAAGTCTTCCTCCTTGACAGTCCAAAAAGTGAGAAGATTTACCCTTAACTATTTTCCAGTTCCTAAGCATTTTTTTCACCCCTGCAGAAGAGAAATGTAGCTAGTTGCGATCAATCATCCATGCCTCCAAAGGTTCTGTGGAAGCATAAGAATATGAGCAAGCAGAAGGAGCCCTAATTTACATACGGCATAGGGAGTCCCTTGATCTAAGATTGCATATGTGGCTTTTGGTGGTTGCACCCAATTCTCTATTAACCAGAACATTATTTAAGGTGATAGATGATTTTGGAGGCTAAACCTGGCGTGGCCCTTGAGGGGGTTAAACAATTTTCCTAATCTATTCTAATAACTTCAACAAAGCTGTGGCTCGGTTTTAATAAGTCTGGTATTTATTAGAATCGTCCCATAATATAATCTCTCTAATTGCTTTGGCTCGCTTTACCTGCTGAATTTTTTTACATTCTAAGCGTTAACGTTATTGTAATGATATAATGTAAGTCAGGATCCTGCGCTCTACCTCATCATTAGCCCAACGTTTTTAGCTTGCAAAATAAGTTCCATGGCTCCCCAGGTGCCGCACAATACATCAGCCTTCCCGGCCTCGCGCTTCTACAGTCGCTTGCAATTTTTTTTTTAAGAATGCATTGTATTCCGAATCCGTCTTTTCACCACAGCACAGGCATAACATTATATTGCGGGAATAATTCAATCCTCGGGCAGTATGTTATGCTTTCCATTGACTGTGCTTTTAGGATGGAAGTTACGCTACGATATAATACCGCCTTACAATACATAAACTCTCTCAGTGATGTAATGTTATATGAGTGTCAGAATTACGGCTATTTTACTATATAATTGCTCTCTTAAAAATGGATTGATTTGCACTGTTTTGAGTCGCGAGCGTCCCGCCGCTAGACTCTGCAGAAGAAGGCAGCGAGTAAATATTAAGGGGAAAGTGTCCTCAGGAAATTACCGATTCTTGACTCACTTTTTTATATTTTTAAGGAATTTTTAGTAATATTATTTTTAAATTTTCAATGTTATCATTTATATTTTTTTTAAAAATTCCTAAAAATGTTGCAAATGCAACTCTTACCAATAAGCCTCCAGGGCCAAAGACACAATGTTCTGGTGCAGAACCAGAAGAGAGGTTTTCTAGGGCTACTCTGTGACCTAGGCAGAGGTCATTGTGTAGAATAGGGAATAGATAAGACTAGAGATGAGCGAGTAGTATTCGATTGAGTAGGTATTCGATAGAATACTACGGTATTCGAAATACTCGTACTCGATCGAATACCACTCGCTATTCGAATGTAAAAGTTCGATGCAGAACCAGCATTGATTGGCTGAATGCTATACAGTCGGCCAATTAACGCTGGTTCTTCTCCTACCTTTAGAAGTCTTCTCCTTGCAGCGTCCCCGCGGCGTCTTCCGGCTCTTCATTCACTCTGCCAGGCATCGGGCCTGGGCAGAGCCAACTGCGCATATCCACTTGTAGTGCGGGCATGTGCAGTCGGCTCTGCCCAGGCCCGATGCCTGGCAGAGTGAATTCAGAGCCAGAAGATGCTGCGGGGACGCTGCCCGGAGAAGACTTCTCGGAGGATCCAGCCCGACCCTCACTCGTGGACTTGGTAAGTATAATTTGATCGAATGTTGCCTACCCCTGAAACGAGCATTTCCCCCCATAGAGTATAATAGGGTTTGATATTCGTTTCGAGTAGTCGAATATTGAGGGGCTACTCGGAACGAATATCGAACCTCGAACATTTTACTGTTCGCTCATCTCTATTCCTCACATCGTGCCTATGATTGTTCCGGCATCTCAGCAGCTCACTGGAATGCCATATAATGAGTGTGTTGTTGGCATTGATGATTCACCCTCTCCGGTGTTTCAGCTGCTCTAAGGGCCACTTGATACTTGCTCAATCCTCCTCCGCTCCGCTTGAGGACAACTCTGTTGACTTTTGACTACCTTCATAGCTCTCGTTTTATGTGAATGTTGCGACAAATTAGATTTTCTTTTTCCCGGCATGTTTAAAATTGGGAAACTGTCAATTTGGATTAAAGGGGTTTTATGCAAATACTTGTACAGAACGGACTCAGTGTTATCTGTTTTTGAATGATTGAGTAACAAACACACAAACATACAAACTTTCACATTTATAATATTAGTAGGCTATATGATCGCTGTGATCATCTATGTGCTATAAGTGAGGTGACTGCTGCAAAGAAATCTACAAAAAACAGGAAGTCTCAGGCTATTATTTGACTTGGTGGTCCAGGATTTTTAGGAATTAAAAAAAAAAATTCAATTAAGAATTTTTCTTGAGGTTTTACAAAAAAATTCTATATTTAGAAAAAATATTGAATTTTTTTTTTAAAACCTCACCAAAAAATTTCTTTAAAATATAAAACTTAATTGAAAAATCTGTCTTTTCCGGTAACACATTCTCTTCCACTGGATCGGCGAGTGCTGATGGTTACGCTAGAAAGGTAAAAGTTTTTCTCATTATCCACACAATATAAATCCTCCGTCCATACTCGGATGACACCGAGGTGGCAGCATTTCAACAGCTCCAGACACATACATTAATAATGGACCCGAGACAAGTGAGTCCAAATTGTCAGAGGTTTCAGAAAGGAAGCGTCAGATGCAAATGACTTGGAGATTAAAAATAGAAGATCGCCGAACCAGTAATTACTTCTAGAGGGACTTCGAAAACCCCCAGATCAGAAAGATTGACTTCACAAAAGACGGAAATCACTCGCTAGGACTGGACCCGCAACGGAAATTACAGCGACACTTACATAGGATTATACAGGTAATATTACTGATTAATGATGGGAAATCAGATAAAAATAGGAGCGCGGGCCGCGGAGACTGATGTGCTCGGGGTGTTATCAGACCAAGCAATGAAGTGACCTTACTGGTAGAAATGTGCAGATCATTGTTACAAGGTTGTAGGATATTGGGCTGCAGAGAATGATGGAAGACGAGGAAGGTGAGTAAAAAGAGCTGGTGCGAATGTTGAGGTCTCCTTGCTGATCCTCACAATCCATGATGGGTGAACCTCAAAAGATTTGGACAAATCAAACTTGTCAGGATAGACGCGTGATGAAACTTATTATATTGTAGGGTCTCTTTAGACCAGGGGTGCTCATACTTTGTCAGCATGTGAGCTACTTTATAACATGACCTAGTCGAAAGATCTACTACCCACTTCTTGTGGGTGGGGCCAGGCAGGCCTGTGGGTGGGGTGGGACGTGTCTCTGGGCGGGGACAGGTATGTGGGCGGGGGCGGGCGGAGCGTGAGAGCAGGAGACAGCGGCGTTCTGTGGCCGCCCAGGGATCCCCGCTGTCTGCTTGTTCATAACACAGGCTGAGAGTTATCTCTGGACACTGGCAGGCTGCGGCAGCCCGTAGATGACTCTCAGCCTGCGCTGTGAACAAGCAGCACCCCGGATCACTCCATCCCTAAGAGTGGCCTGCAAGTGTCTGGAGTGCTTGTTCACAGCGCAGGCTGAGAGTCGACTCTCAGCCTGCACTGTGAACAAGCAGACACCGGGGATCCCTGGCTGCATCCCGCGATCGACCCATACGTCCATTGCGATCGACCGGTAGATCGTGATCGACGTATTGGGCACCCCTGCTTTAGACTCTAGAGTATAATACCTGAAGACCAAGGGGAAGAGACAAAAATTAAAAAAACATTTCTAGTCATCTATCATTAACTCTTTATGGCCTCCTCGGGCGCCCGGTGCTCTAAGTCTTCTTCCTTGAGGCGTCTGATGTTCTTGTTCTATGCCATGCACTAGGGTCACCACTGAAGAGACCCCAAAGTGTAATAATTTATTGTTGGCGGCTATTTTATTCAATTTAGTTTCAGACAAATCCCAAATTGTTTGAATTTTGAATATTTGATTTGAATCTGACTAGTTTTGAAACAATTTTTTAATCTCTAGGAGAAACGTGGGGATTCTTGGAGTAGAAGTAGTTTCCTGAAGTGCAGTTCCTGTAGTGACTGGTGTTAATAGTAGTTTCCCCCAGGGTGCTCACGTCATGATGGCGGTTGGGATGTCTTTGATGGTGCAGAATTGAGAATACAATTACGGATCTTGGGATCGCAGTGGCTATTGTTAATCTGCTAGACCTTCAGCCCTCTACAGAGGTTGGTGCAACTAGTGGCCCACTAGAGTTCCAAAGGACCCTCCGGTGTGTCCATGCTCTAACTCAATTATGGTCCAGCAGAGGAGACCCACATTTGAAGGTTACTATAGTCTATTTCCTAGGATTTCCAGGAGGGTGGGCCCCATGAATCCTTTCATATGGTGGACCCAAGGATCTTCAGTCTTACACCGTGCACCATTGAGGAGGGTGCCTGCACTGTGGATAGTTGTGGTTGCAATTTCTCCCAAGGCACTCCTTGTAGTAAGTGTCCCACCTAATAGTGGTTGGAGTACCTTTGATGTTGGTGGAGGATTGAAGACTGGTGCAAAAACTTACAGTTTTACTGAAGTAATGCAGGCGAAAAACCAGTAATCTTCCATACATTGGAAGCACAGGCTTGGATACTATTGGACTAGAGCTGAGGCTTCTAGATGGTTCTTACTGGGTCAGTCAGTGTCATTCTAGCTCTAGATGGTGATCTGCTTGTAACCCTTTAAAAGAGATGTCCATGCATCATCCCAGTTGAGAAATTGGGGAAGGATGAGAGTAGTACTTGAATACAATTGGGCTCTTGTCGATCCCAGGGCCTGTTGCAATGGTGTAAAGGGGGCCTGCAATGTGGATCGAGGTTGTACTAGTTTCTCCTGGGGTGTTTCTTGCAATAAATGGGTGTGATAGTAGTTTCCCCAGGACATTCCCTGTAGTAAGTTCCATTACTGCAAGATGGCGGTTGGGATGTCTTTGATGGTGCAGCATTGAGGACTCAGGAGCTAATTAGGAATGGTGCCAACATTTTGGGCTGGCTTCACGGGGAATGGTGTGCTGCAATTTTTGGATGAAGTCTTTTGAGTAATGTGGGCACAGAATGTGTTGGTCACCCCAGTGGCATAACTAAAGTCTTGTGGGCCCTGATGCAATCTTTTGTCTGGGGCCCCCTACCTTATCAGTGAAGTCTTGTTGGTTACAGGTACTAAGAAGTTTAATCCACCTTAGTGTGGTTAGGGTAATCTGTGGGTCTCCTTGGTTTACGGGCCAGATGGAAGCTAAGGCTCCTGGGCTCTGCACCCCCTCAAGTTACGCCCCTGGGTCAACCCCTGTTCAGGCGGAAGCAGACCATAGTGATAGAGAAAATGTTGATTTATTTTGTATTTTTTGTTGGAATTACCAATTCTGAGATTTCTTACAACAGATTGATCCTTAGGGTGACCACACATTAGTTAGCTGACATCCAAAGTGCAGGGCATCTTTAGAGAATGGGAAAGTTTTGTGAGAAAATGTTGTTTACCGATTTGTATAATACAGTATACACCACAATAAAGTGATTCTACCGTATCAGTGAGGACATCCTTGAACTTTTCTTCACAGTGATCCTTCTTTGGAAAGTCTGAACCTCTGGGAACATGTAAATATGTGATTTGTGTACTTTTGAAAGGATGTTCATAGAATAAAGTTCAAGGATTTTCAAAACTAGTTTTTTGTGCCGTATACGAGTCAGACGACACTTGTAGGTGCCCAGGGAGAAAATACATTATGTTTTATATATGAAAGATTTGGTGAGTTTTTTTTCTGTTCTACAATATTGGCTTAAAATAATAAAGGTAATAAAGTAGATGTAACATAAGATGAGTATCACAAGATGGATAGCTTTTCAAAAAAATACATGATTTTGCGATACTCTGTCATGAGATGTCTATTCTATTCATACTATATGTTGCCACCCTGTGGCTATGCTGTGAACTGCAGCCAGTCAAATTTTTTTCTGGCATCTTGGATTCCATCTTGGTCCCTAGGCATTGGCCTCCTATTGGTCATGCTGCTTATTTTAACGTTCTCGAAGTCACTACTTTAGGGAACCCCTGTTTTAATATCTGGGGTTCAGATTGGTTAAAAATACTGGTGCATCTTCCGTAGGGTTAAGATAACTCCATATATGAGGCCGGTCCAGTTTAGTTCCTAATATACATTAGCTGTCGAGGTTTCTCGTGTGTCGCTAACATGGCACATTCTAAGATATGTTATTATTTTATGTATCGATTTTTACCAACTAGAAGGGGAATCAATATTGGGCCTCCGATCATAAATCTTGCCTTTTCTTACATTAGATTTATGCTTCTTTCTACACCATGCAACACGTCTTCAGTACACATCATACTCCTGCAATGTTCGCCTAGGAAGAATGCCGAAGACCATAAATTGTAGGAGCGTTGATGAAGGAGCACATTATATGGTCAGACAGGGAAGGCTTATAGGACACATACAGTACATGGTGTCTATGACAGGCACTCAGGGATCACTCGCTTCCCATTTCTAGAAGACAAGATATCAATAAGTATTATTTATAGCAGAAGAGGCTCAGAATAACTTGTACTGTGAATGGGGCCATTGTGGCTGGTGTTATTAATGGGAGCATTGTGCCTGACATTAGTAATGGGGGCATTGTGGCTGGCATTATTAAGGGTGCATTGTGCCTGACATTAGTAATGGGGCCATTGTGGTAGGGCATTGTTAATAGGGGCATTGTGGCTGGCATTATTAATGGGGGCATTGTGCCTTACATTAGTAATGGGGGCATTGTGGCTGGCATTATTAAGGGAGCATTGTGCCTGACATTCGTAATGGGGGCATTGTGGTTGGCATTGTTAATAGGGGGATTGTGCCTGACATTAGTAATGGGGCCATTGTGGCTGGCTTTGTTAATGGGAGCATTGTGCCTGACATTAGTAATGGGGGCATTGTGGTTGGCATTGTGGCTGGCATTATTAATGAGGGCATTGTGCCTGACATTAGTAATGGGGGCATTGTGGTTGGCATTTTTAATAGGAGAATTGTGCCTGACATTAGTAATGGGGCCATTGTGGCTGGCTTTGTTAATGGGAGCATTGTGCCTGACATTAGTAATGGGGGCATTGTGGTTGGCATTGTTAATAGGGGCATTGTGGCTGACATTATTAATAGAGACATTGTGTCTGGCATTGTTAACAGGGGCATTGTGGCTGACATTAATGGGGCATAGTGACCAGTGTTGTTAATAGTGGCATTGTTGCTGACAATATTAATGGGGCATTATGCTTGGGCATTGTGGCTGGTATTATTAATGGGGGTATTGTGGTCTGAATTGTTAATGGAGGTTTCATGTTTGGCATAGTTAATGGATGCCTTGTGGCTGGCATTGTTAATGGGCATTGTAGCTGGCATTGTTTTTGGGGCATAGTGATTAGTATTGTTAATAGTGACATAGTTTCTGGCAATATTAATGGGGCATTATGGTTGGGCACTGTGGCTGGTATTATTAATGGGGGCATTGTGGTCTGAATTGTTTATTGGACTCTTCAGGTTTGGCATAGTTAATGGGTGCCTTGTGGCTGGTATTATTAATGGGGCATTGTGGTCTGAAATGTTAATGGGGGTTTCACGTTTGGCATAGTTAATGGGTGCCTTGTGGCTGGTATTATTAATGGGGCATTGTGGCTGGTATTATTAATAAGTACATTGTGCAATGCATTGTTAATGGGGCATTGCAGCTGGTATTATTAATGGTGGCATTGTGTCCAGTATTGTAAATGGGAGCCTTGTGGTTGGCATTGTTATTGGGCCATTGTGTCCCCTCCCTGGCCTGGCCATTTTAGTTTATCTGAGACAAATTCCAAATTATTCAATTTCATTAAAAAAAATTGGAATATTTTATGTTCAAATCGGTTCGTTATGAATGGATTCACCTGTCCCTAATTTACACCCAACCGGCGTAGATGGGTTAGTAGATTCCCCACAATGTCTCTATTATAATGACACCGATTGGCACATATGAGGTGTCATAGGAATCATCTACAGATGGGGAATAATATGAGGTGTAGACAGGAAACTGGAAGAACCCATTAACGATGTCTTACCTTACCTAATTGTTCTTCAGCAACATTTGTATAGAAAGTCTACAAGGGAAAATATCTTCTAAGTTGATAACTTTTTGCAACTTTCAACATGATGAAAACTAATAATATTCGGTCCTATCCTGTAATCAAACACTGTGTGAGACAGTTTCCTTATCTTCACCGACTTTGCCAACCGTAATGAAATGACCTTGGGCACTGACCACTCATGGGCACAGAATATGCCTTTCATGTGAAATGTTCCCGAGAATAAACCAATTATCGTATTTCTACAGTGAAGTAAGATGGCAGTTCTGAAGGTAATGCGGGACATTTACATGATGCCAGGCTCTGATGATTAAAGAAAAAAGTAAAGTTCAAATGACTGAATGCATATTAAAGAGGGAAGATGGATGGGGCCGTCCTCCGTCCGGAGATCGCTGGCAAAAGATAGAAGAAAGTTTGCTTAAGTAAAAGGTCTTTTCTTCACCATCAAAGGTGTTTTTCCTTAATTATACTTGTATGAAGGAAAACGCACTTTACAGAAAATATTCCAGTTTTATAAAACACCATTCCCGCACCGAGCTGGATTCGACACAAATATTCCTAAGGGCCCAGGGGAAGTGAAAAAAAAAATAAAAAACCCCATTCATACACATCTTCTGTTACCTCTTTTAGGCCTCACCTGGTGACATCATGCTCCAGACGTCACGGCTGAGGCCTGTGATTGGGCCACCAGAGGTTACATGGGCATTTCAAGCATCATAATGCTCAGCGTGCCCATGTAACTACTGGTGGCCCAATCACAGGAGTCAACGGTGACCTCAGGCACATGATATCACCAAGAAAGCAGAGAGAGAGTTCTGGATGTCGCAAAAACACCCAGAAGAGGTGAGTATGAATGGTTTTTTTTCACACAGTTGGAGGTATACTTTAAAGGGAATTTGTTGGGTCCATATGGGACACTAGAGATGAGCAAGTAGTGATACATTCGATATTCACAATTCGGTTCGAGTAGACTCTCAATATTCGACTATTCGATCGAATATCAAATACCATTATAGTCTATGGGAAAAAATGCTTGTTTCAGGGGAAACTAAAATTCGACTAAGGAGAGTCACCAAGTCCACAATGACACCCCAGGAAATGATGCCAACACCCTGGAATGCAACTGGGACAGCAGGGGAAGCATGTCTGGGGGCATCTAACACACCTAAGTCCCAGGATTACCCCACTATCACAGCCTATCAACTAGACACTCCAAACTCAATATGGAAAGTTGAAAAATACTTGGAAACCTTCTTTCCTCTACATTAGTATGGACAGAAAGACACATTTTAAGCTAAATAAACATTAGCATGCACCCCTTTAAATCACGTTGCCCAAAACAACCACAGATGGCATAGGCAACGAGAAATCCAACAGCCCCCACCCTTAACTGTCATTGTGTATGTGTGTGTGATGTGGTGAGACCTCCAAAATTACTTTTCTGGCCCTTGACGTGAGCCCCTCCAAATTAAGTTAGAGGCCCTTAAGCTGAGCCATACAAAAATTTAATTTTCAGGCCCTTGGGGTGAGGTGAGCCTTGCACCAGCAGAGTATTAGGCTCTTAAAGCATGTTGTTCAACCACGTCCAGGAGCTACCAGACGAATTTCTCTGTCCTGATGCCCAAACACTGGAGCATCCACCACCTCCTGCCGATTTTGTGGTTTTGGACCCGCAAACTGTCCTCAATGATGATGACGAGACATGAATTGAGCCTTTTAGGAGCATAATATTAGGCCCTTGAAGTGAGCTTTAATAGGGTGTTTGGAAATGTCGTTTTTCAACGGTGACGGTGTTGGAGGAGGCGGAGGAGGATGAATTTGTGAGCTGGAACAGAAATATGGAACTATGTCTCGTCATTATCACTGAGGACGGAGCATGCTGGTTGCGGGTCCACAACCACTAAATCACCAAGAGAGGCAGACTCTTGGGTAGGAACATGCCTGGAGGTAGTGGCTGTCTGGCTGGTGGAAATGCAGCTGGAAGCATTACCCGCTAGCCATTGTAACACCTTTTCCTGGTGCTCGGGCCTCGTCAGCGTTGTACCCGGCACCCTGCTTAACATTACCATCAAGCCAGGGATTTTGGATGAGCGCAATGCTGGCTGCCCCTTACCAGTAGGCATTGGATCCTTGGCCTGGGCTCCCAGCTGGATATCCACGTCCCCCGTCCTCATCCTCGTCTTCGCCCCATTGCGCTAGCCATTTTAAGATGTATGCAAGCGTACTGTTGCAAGTATACACGGACGGTATATATATTGAGCGTATGTGAACTACAGCATACTGGATGAAAATATACACTTTGCTTCACACCCCTATGGGACAGGTATATACTGTATACCAGTGGTAGGGAATTTGAGCCCTAAAAAGGGCTTTTGTGAAATTTCTGCAGGATGAGTGTATATACTAGAGGTGTACTGTATATATACTCTTCGAGCAGTTTAGCTCTCAAAAGAGCCGTTGTTTGAATGTTTCCTGCCTAACAGAAGCTAAATCCCCTCTAGCCCTCAGAAGTACCTCTCTCCCTGTCTAAATCCAAGCCGCAAATGACACGAATATGGTGGCCACTATTCTTATAAATCCAAGGTCACCTGAGTTAACCAGCCAATGACTTTTTCCTATTTTTTTCGATGCCTACGTTTTCCTGCTTCCTGTCCCACCTCCCCTGCACAGTTATTGGTGCAAAATAAGCGCTAGGGAGGGGATTCGAATTTTTACTGCATTTACCACGTGGTATTCGATTGGACATTTTTGAAAATATATATAAGTAAAAAATAATGTTTTATAGATTTTCTCTAACCATCTTAGTAGTAACAGTCTTTTGCCTTGATATGACCATGAATGGCAGAAATTTCTATGGTCTGGGACTTGTCAGAAACTCAGCTATGATGTCCTTATTCGGTCTGGGTTATCTTCTCATACATGTAGTGTCCTCCTGATAACCAGCCATGATGGCCTTATTGTGGTCAGGTTATCTTCTCATACATGTAGTATCCTCCTGATAACCAGCCATGATGTCCTTATTGTGGTCAGATTATCTTCTCATACATGTAGTGTCCTCTTGATAACCAGCCATGATGTCCTTATTGTGGTTGGGTTATCTTCTCATACATGTAGTGTCCTCCTGATAACCAGCCATGATGGCCTTATTGTGGTCAGGTTATCTTCTCATACATGTAGTGTCCTCCTGATAACCAGCCATGATGGCCTTATTGTGGTCAGGTTATCTTCTCATACATGTAGTATCCTCCTGATAACCAGCCATGATGTCCTTATTGTGGTCAGATTATCTTCTCATACATGTAGTGTCCTCTTGATAACCAGCCATGATGTCCTTATTGTGGTTGGGTTATCTTCTCATACATGGATGGCAACTGATCAAGACAAAAGACTAAGATGGTTACAGAAAACGATAAAACTTTGCGAATTTTTTTATAACTTATATTTACAAAAATGTTTAACTTAATTTTCTACAAATTTAGATATATGTATGGCCTTTTCATTTTAGAGGTCCTTGAGGAGTCTCAAGAACAAACAAGAATTTTATCTTCTGTCTCACTGACCTCATTAGAGAAAAGCTCTCAGGAAATTTACTTTTCATTTTTTGGGCCTTTGTGTTCCCTGGAACTTAGAAAATTTCTGAATTCATTTCCATCTTGAAGCAGAGACTCATTCCATTTGAAGGCTATCGCTGCACTACAAACGTTTTATGAGATCATTCCTGCAGAATTTATAGTTACAATCATGGTAAAGATTAGGCGTGAAATACAGATTCTTCTCAGGCCATAGAGTTTGATGGAACTATAAGGTTGTAGATGTTCTGTGGATGAGGACAATATTAAACATGTCTGCCCAGAAATCACTCAGTATAAGAAGCAATGTCTGATAGTGGGGTAAGTAAAGCTAAACTATATGAGACAAACCAAGATTTGAAGTTTTTGATGTTTGTTGAATCTTAAAGTTGATCTTAAATGAAGAGAACAAGGCGTAGCTACAGTATAAGACTCTGCACAATGCAACAAACACCAGTTTGCATTAGGTCTTTCACAGCTTGCCATACTGAGGCTTCATGCAGGATCAAATGGTACTTGAGGAAAAGCTAAACTAGTCCCAAAAAATGGGATCTTAGACAACTCTTGGACAGAATGTTTGAGAAAAAGGACAAAATGGACACATAAAACAAGCATTCCTCATCTCACCGATTCCTCTTCTTACTGGGTCACCTCCAGTTTCTACTTCCACTGGTGACCCTCCCATCCCATACTTCAGGCACTAAGTAGAGTCCTACAGTGTTAAAGTAGCAGATCCATCAACAGCAATAATCATTGTTGACCTGATCTCCATGTATATTGGTATATTTTAGAATATTTCGAAAGTTGAAGACGTTTTCTTTCATGGTCTCCGATGCACGGACTATCTCAGTGTCCATTACCTTGTATTGCATCTCAGGGGCTTCAGATGAGACCTGGGTTAATGAGTCGCAGATCCTTTGAGTCTTATTTTATGTCTTTCTCATTTACCGTCTTGGGCTGCATGTGGTTATAGAAAGTGAAAACCATTTTCTTTTATGTTGCCGGTGCGGCTGTGATGTGGCCATTAGTGGAGACGCCGACTGTTTTACCTCTTCTTATTTGTAGCTGGTGCGATAATTACCGTAATTTACTTATATCAATAGTGATGGAGGAAAGTTTTACAGATCACAGCACCTCTGTAGTATTCCACCTCCTATGACATGATACATTGGTATATCTCCTGGCGTAAAGCCCCTGTGGTCTCCTATTATGGACATGCTCCATGAATGACGTCCTAAAGTAACAATTTCCCAATTCTGCCCTTAGGGACCAAACTCTGTCCCCTACAGTTATACTTTTCACATTATACTTTGCTTGTTAGTTGGACCTCAGGGTATTATGTTCTAGGTAACCCCAATGACCAACTCTAATTTACTGGGCAGCATGGTAGTAAGTATAATCGCTCTATCACATGAAACAAAGCTTCACACCGAGCCCTTGCGATTAATGGACTATGTAATACACAAACATAATGGGTTCTACAAATACAAACACCCTCTTTACTGTCACTCCCCACCGTGGCCATTGTCTCATAGATATACTGAATATACTGAATATTTCTTGCCTTTAACAATTTTTCAGCCAAGCTCCTTGGTAAATATTGACAATTTTTAGGTCAATTTTGCATCTTTCCTTGAAGGGATTCTACCATTAAAACCCTTTTTTTGTGGATAAGACGTCGGAATAGCCTTTAGAAAGGCTATTCGTCTCTTACCTTTAGATGTGATCTCCGCCATGCCGTTCCTTAGAAATACCGTTTTTTACCGGTATGCAAATTAGTTCTCTCGCAGCGATGAGCGGAGCTCCAGCGCTGGAAATGCAATGGGGGTGTCCCCACTGCTGCTCGAGAACAGGCTCCAGTGACGCCTCTATCTTCAGCTGGATCCTCCCCTTCTTTCATTGTCTTTCTTCGGTGTCACCTCCGACGCCTGCGCAGTTGGCTCTGCCAGTGAGACTCTAGTAGAGCCGACTGCGCATGCACATTGGAACTATGGCCGCCGGCTTTTTCTAAGCACCTGGAAATGATTCAGGCAGAGATAGGGGTTTGTAGTGAAGGTGCCACCTGTGTCTGGATGGTGGACAACTAAACTGTGGGAGCTGCTCGTACTTGTCAGTGGATCAAATAATCCTCTCTACTGGTGGTCTGTCTAGGCCATCAGGAACTTGTTCACCATGTTTGTGCCCTCAGGTAACCACTGTCCCCAACTCCTCCTAACTGCTAGTTGAGAACGGCCTGGTGGTGGACAGTTTATCTAAATGACCATCCTGTGTCTCAGTTCAATGATATGTCCCCTGTTAAATTCTGTTTACTGAGCAAAATGTCTTTGAATGTCTTTGTAGCTGTCAATGATCCTTCATTGAGATGTACACTACCCAAAAGTAACCTCTTAGAGCCTCTTTATGGACAATCACAAGATGCATTTGTATGCCCTCTTGTGCCAACACCCAGTATCTAATCAGACCACACCTGTAATTACTTACATAGTTACCTGAGACATAACTACATGCCAAGTTTTACAGCAACCCAACATCTGGATATCATCAATTGTAATTATAATATGCCAAACCATACTGTGTCATACGGCACCAGAAGCAAGTTTCTATGTTTTATAATGCCCAAGATATAACTACCGGTATCTGAAGTGACCCTCCCTCACCCCTAATTTTTGCTGCATTACACACAAGCCCATACATCATACACAGTGAGAAGCAAGGAAAGGAATAAGAAAAAATGCGGGATTTCACACAAAGGAAACCAAATTTGTTTATAAAGTGTATTTTAAAATGTATTAATGGCACTAATATTGCCAGAAAATAAAAAAAGTTGTTTGAAAGTTTAGTTACTATTTAAATAGTAAAAGTCATGTTGTGAATGACCAGGCCCTAATATATTTTTTACTAGCAGGAGGACCCGGCTTCGCATAGAGTATAGTTCAATTTTTGTTTGTGTAGTGGCCCCATAAGGATTGCCTAATTTTTCACTGGTGTATTTTGTATATCATTTGTGTGTATGTCCATAAGCATCATGTGATCATGTGTATCTCAGTTTGCATATCAATGAAAAACCTGCGATCGGTTGTTATGGAGACCTCGAGTAAAGCTGTGTGTATGTGACCTTGTGTAATAGTGTCATCAACAGCGCCCTGCCCCTTTAAAGCTTACAGCAGTGAGGAAAAATGGCCGGGTTGTTATGGAAACCTGGAGTAAAGCTCTGATGTGTGATGGTGTTTACTGAGCTGTGTATCTAATCCTCTGATGTGCGATAATGTCTGCTGAGCTGTGTATCTAATCCCCTGATGTGTGATGGCGTCTGCTGAGCTGTGTATCTAATCTTCAGATGTGTGATACTGTTTGCTGTGCTCTGGATGTAATCCTCTGATGTGTGATACTGTGTGCTCAGCTGTGTATCTAATCCTCTGATGTGTGATGGTGTCTGCTGAGCTGTGTATCTAATCCTCTGATGTGTGATACTGTCTGCTAAGCTGTGTATCTAATCCCCTGATGTGTGATGGTGTCTGCTGAGCTGTGTATCTAATCTTCTGATGTGTGATACTGTGTGCTCAGCTGTGTATCTAATCCTCTGATGTGCGTATCTCAGTTTGGATATCAGTGATGGTTATCAGTGTGGTATATACCTGGAATAATGCTGTGTGCATGTGTATTGACCAGTGTTTGGCAGTTGGAATACGAGTGAAAGACTTGCAGGTTTGTATTGACTAATGGGGGTCATTGTTTTGGGAATATTGTATCTCAGGAACAGTACGTCAGAGAGAGTTGAGGCCTGATCTAAAACCTTCCTGGACACCTGATGTATCTGTGTGCCAAATTTGTTGAAGTTCAGTCCAGTTGTTTGGTCACTCATAGAGGACAGACAGAAAGAAAGACAGACAGATACTCATTTATACTGTATATTGATATGAGATTGTATTTTATATGTTCATTCCTATTATGTAAAATAACAAATGTATTCTCAATTATAAAGGCCATTTATACAGCTGTTGAGAACGATAAGTAGAATTGAAAAGCAAGTTGTGAAAAGCAAACGATGAATTAGAATCATCAAAAACAGTTATGAGATGTCAGGCTTATAAAACTTCATAAAAATGTTACATGTAATGTACAAGAACTGGTGCAAAAGGGGGAGCGGCCATTCACAGCAGCCTATCAGATTGGGAAAATGAGAACTGGAATCTGATCGGTCACCTTTCCTCCTAGACATGAATTTCACAATTCGAATTTTGGTACTTTTTAAAAATTTGTTCATTTACTAAAAGTAAAAATGATATTACCATCTGAGCTTAGACTTGGCTTAGCTGGTGGCTAGAGGAGCAAACCAGTGTGTAACATGTTACAAAGTTTGTTACAGATTTTCCAATACTTTTGGGTTCAGCGCAACCCAACATTTTTATGGTTTTCCACTGCTCTCTGCTCTCTCCTAGCAGCCAGGATGGAGGCCCTATCACTGACCTCAGTAGTCCCACTGGGGCCACTGATATCATTGAATCCTACAAGATGAATCTTTCGACAATTGCCAAACACTAGTGCGCCCGGTTTCCGTTCTGCAGGTTTCCGTTTACTGCACAAAACAGAGGCAGGAGACGGAAACCTGCTGGACTCTTTCATACCCATTCTTTTGATTGGGTTTGAAAGATGTCCGGCCGTGAGTGCCGGTGAGCGTTTTATGCTCTCCTCCGCGAAACCATTTTTTTTATAAACCGGACACAGAGTCGGACATGCAGTACTCTGTGTCCGATTTTGAAAAAAAAGGGGGTTTCGCAGCGGAGAGCATAAAACGCACACCGCTGCTCACGGCTGGACTGTACATCACATGACCATGGACTGAGTTTTATCCATGGTAAACAATGAATGACCCCAAGCAGAGATCTAGAAAACCATGAGAAATTGACTGTATATCATATGACTGTGGACTCTCCTGTATATTACTTGACCATGGATTGTATATCACATGACCATGGACTGTTCATCCTCTTAGGTCATGGTAGCTTTGGCGCCAAAATCTCTAGCAGGCCTTAGAGCCACACAGGGATAAGAAGGACACACCAGAGTGGTAGATCGTAGAAGTTTCTCCAGGGCTCACCCTTGTGTGGTTTTCCCCGTTGTTGGCGTCTTGGGGTTTCTTTGGTGTATGGTCAGTAAAACCCAGGAGATATTCAGGCAGTTGAAAAAGCAAAGTGTATTTAGGCAAATCTTCCAGTCTTGTGCAGAATTAAGAAATCTTCAGCTTCCACTTATCAGCTCAGTCGTGTCAGGAAACAGAGACTTCAGCACAATGCTGGAAATGTCAAGGGCTCGCAGTTACATTGTCTAATACAGGCCGGGAACACCTTCAAGTGCAGAACAAACACGTGTTA
The DNA here is from genome assembly GCF_031893055.1 of Leptodactylus fuscus. Classification (NCBI taxonomy): domain Eukaryota; kingdom Metazoa; phylum Chordata; class Amphibia; order Anura; family Leptodactylidae; genus Leptodactylus; species Leptodactylus fuscus. The sequence continues at coordinate 22,048,111 of NC_134266.1, read as the reverse complement.
TGTCATCCGTGTTCTGATGTAATTAGGAGCGAGGGCAGACTGACCCGAGACAACTCAAAGGTGAAAACCTACAATCCATGAGATATCTGTAAGTTATATATCAGGAATAAGATGGTGGGAGCCGTAGTCCATGTGCCCGCTCTACTGTGGAGGAGAACAAGTAGCAGAACATTGGAATAGAAAATAACAAGTAAGAAATGTGTTATGTTCTTCCTGGTGCTGGGCATCGTAACATCTAGAGAAGGAGCTGCTGTAATACATTGTCCATCAGCTATTAGCTGGAGTTTTGTGCAGTTTTTGCCAAAAAGTATAATAGGTGGAGGAAAGTGGAGGTGACACAAAATGAAAGAAATATTCATACTCATTGTTTTGTCTTTTGGGCCTCCTAATGGCATCTCAATGTGTAAAATCCCCAGGTCCCATATTGTATAATGTCCCCAAGTACCTCACTGTATAATGTCCCCAAGTACCTCACTGTATAATGTCCCCAAGTACCTCACTGTATAAGGTCTACAGGTCCACACTGTATAATATTCCCAGGTCTGACACTGTATAATGCCCCCAGTCTGACACTGTATAATGTCCCCAGGTACCTCTAATGTCCCTAAGTCCTACACTGTATAATGCCTACAGGTCCAACAATGTATAATATCTACAGATCCCATACTGTATAATGTCTACAGGTCCCACATTGTATAATGTTCCCAAATCCTACACTAGATAATTCCCCCAGATCCAACACTCAATAATGTCTACAAGTCTCACATTTAGGTCCCTGGTCCCATTCTGTTTAATGTATAATGTCCCACACTGTATAATGTCCTCAAGTACCACACAATGTAATGCCCCTGGATCCTTCACTGTATATTGTCTCCAGTTTATTAATTGTATAATGTCCCCAGGTCCCACACTGTATAATGTCCCCAGGTCCCACACTGTATAATGTTCCTGGATACCTCACTATATAATGTCCCCAGTTTACTCACTGTATAATGCCCCCAGGTCCTACACTATCTAATGTTTCCAGGCCCCACACTGTATAATGTCCCTGGATCCCACACTGTATAATGTCCTCAGGTCCCACACTGTCTACTTTCTCCAGGCCCCACACTGTCTAATTTCCCCAGGTCCCACACTGTATAATGTCCCCAGGTCCCACACTGTATAATGTTCCTGGATACCTCACTATATAATGTCCCCAGTTTACTCACTGTATAATGCCCCCAGGTACTACACTATCTAATGTTTCCAGGCCCCACACTGTATAATGTCCCTGGATCCCACACTGTATAATGTCCTCAGGTCCCACACTGTCTACTTTCTCCAGGCCCCACACTGTCTAATTTCCCCAGGTCCCACACTGTATAATGTCCCCATGTCCCAGTCTGTCTACTTTCTCCAGGTCCCACACTGTATAATGTCCCCATGTCCCAGTCTGTCTACTTTCTCCAGGCCCCACACTGTATAATGTCTCCAATGTTACCAGTTCACCACTCTACAGAATCATCAGTGGCCAGGGTGGTGGCCATGGTTAGACTACAAGCACACCTTATGTAGTCTGAGTTACTTTGTTACTTTGCCACCTCTTCTTCCTAACTTGAAGACACCAAAGGAGGGATCACATGGAAGGGTGGAAATTGTATATAATGTACTTGTAAGGAATGTAAAAAAATAACCCCCCGTGTGCCAGACAATGTTTTACGTCTGTTTGCCTTTGTTTTGTAAATGTTTCCTTACTTGACTTCTCGACATAACTTTATTCTTCTAGGTAACCTTTAAGATCTGCAATACCAAATACAACCATGGATAAGAGTGGCGCTGTCTGGGGGTGAAAAAAAAGACATCTTTTAAAAAAAAAAATGTAGAATAAGGTGGGTATTAATATGACAGTACAGAACATGGATTGTAGACATTGATTAATATCTCAGAAAGTTGTTGGAGACGAGAGGCAAAGAACGAGAAAAGGTAGTTTCATGTTTACAAATGAGACCTTTACATTACATTACACGATATGTCTGATCGTTGTGTTTTTAATCTCGGAAAGGAATTAAACATCGACACCCGAACCTTCTGCCTCTTGTTTATTTCATATTTCATTGAGAATCTCACCTCGTTCTATCAAAGAAAGGCCAACAAGCAATTTTTAATAAAACATTAAACTTTTCATCTGCAAATGAGAATCACGTGGAAGCCATTATATCGGCAGAAGACTCATCAAACCAATTAGATAACTTGGCAAACTATCTTAAAGAGAGGTGGTCGAAACTCTCAAAATTTTGGGTTTGGGTAGCTCGGGTTCCAGATTTGTTTTGGGTCGAATAAATTCGGATAGATCTACAAGTGAAATTATTATTCTCTGGTCTCTCTCGGTTTCCTCGGTGATGTCATGTGCCCAGGGTTCACCATTGAGACCTGTGATTGGACCTCAGCAGTCATATGAGCAACAATTCACTTTTTGGATCTCGACATCATCCATTCTGTCTGAGATGACATGAAGAAGCAGACGAATTGGAGCAAGCCTACATCCAGCGCCGCACCTCCCATGAGGCGACCTGAAGCAATCGCTTCAGGCGGCGCTATGCCAGGGCCCCGGAGGGGGCGGCATTTTTGCTTACCTAAGCAGTCCTGAACTGGCTTAGCGTCACCGTCTCGGCAGCCTGGCACAGGAAGCGAGCGGTGGTTTGGAGAGGCCCTGTGGATGCAGCGCTGCTCCAGCGGCCTCCCCTCACGCTTAGGCAGAGAGCAGGTCCTCTCCCTGCCTGCTCTCTGCCTGCTAACGCCGCTCCTCCACGCCCCCCTTCGCTCCACCCCCTTCACTCCGCTCCACCTCCTCCTCCGGGGGGGGGGATTTCTGTCATCCGCCTCGGGCGGCAAAAAAGGTAGGTTCACCCCTGCCTACATCCACAGAAGATCTGTGCTTAGTTCTCCAAGATGGCGACGGGAACAACCTCCCTGCCGAGCTCTGCCAAAACAGTAAGTACCGAGAAAATTGATGGAAGGCAAAGGGCAAAGGACACACCAAATATTCATGGGGTTTACATTTCACTTCATTGTGTTCATTGACAAAAATAAACTGTTAACTCTTCTATTTCTAAAAAAAATTGTAGTTTGCAACATTTATCCTACTTTAGCTAGGCCTCCAGCTCACCTTCTAATGATAATGAGATGACCCTGCACGTATTGTCTCAGTCTACACAACAAAGCCATCTGTAAAATGACTGCTGTAGCGCTCACTGTTAATAGTAGAAAATTTTGTCTCATTTTATATGGATACTACCAACATTTTCTTGGAATAATACACTTTTTAGAATTTCTATGGTATGTTTTAGTAGCTTTTCGTGTGGCAGCAGTGTGGTTAACAAGCGGTCTAATGCTATCAAGGGGATATAATGAAGCTGTGTGAGGGGTAATTCATGTGCAAAGTATATTTAGTCAAAGTACTGAAAATAGACTGTGCAAATGCATTCAGCGAGATATTCAACCACTGCGGCTGGATGGTGAGAGGAACGGCGCGGTAACACAAGGTCAATTCAATTCTCATTTAAATATAAGCAATGAAATTGGTATAGGGAAAGTGACAAGATAAAGTAGGTGTTATTCACACAAAACATCGATATATTTACCCAGGATGCAGCTGTTTAACTGGTTTAGTGAGAACTGCGAAGATGGAGGACGTCAGATCAGAAAGGAAAATTGGGAAAGTATACCGTACAAAAACAGTAAACAAATTTTTGGGGTTTTTTAGTATGACTTATGGATAGGAGATGAACCCCCACTTACTAACCTAGTGACCCAAACTATCATCTATATAAATACACAATTTATTGGGTGTTAAAAGGCCTCCGATTGAGATTAGGAGTCAGGTGAGAAGCTGGAGGAATATATATTGGGATTCATGGATATCAGGATATCTCGCAACTACCTGATGTACGTATAGGGTGGCAAGCTACATTCTAACGAAACCAGTCCACTTTAACTGCCAATTATGGGAGGACTCTGTAAGGGACACCGGATTGTGGATGCAATGTATCACCTAACCAGTTTGACTTACTCCTGAGGGCGCTAAGTGATCCCCTAGTTTTCACCCTTTAAACTCTACACAGGGATCTGTTCTTTACTGCAGTGGACTACTAGTTCGCTACTTCGGGGAGTAGTCTTGGTGTAGGGGTAGGTGACCCAAATACCAGACAGCAAAGCACCGAAGGATTAGGCAAAATTGTACTTGAGCCCGGTCACAAGGCAGTCAGTACTTGTTAAATCCTCAAGTTGTAAAAGGAACAACAGATTCCCCTGCCATGTGGGTGAGCCCAGATACATTAACAGCAGGAGCAGTGGCATAACTAGGAATGGCAGGGCCCCGTGGCGAACTTTTGACATACCCCATTTAGTCCCGCCCACTTTTGTGTTAACTCCGCCCATTCTCATTAATTTTCCATGTGCCCGCACACAGTATAATCCTCCTACAGTCACCCGTAAATTATATGTCCCCCCTCCATCTCTGCCCCAGTTTCATATACACCCTTCATCTGCCCCCAGTTTCATGTCCCCCCTCCATCTCTGCCCCCAGATTCATGTCCCCCTATCTCTGCCCCCAGATTCATGTCCCCTCCATCTCTGTCCCCAGATTCATGTCCCACCTATCTCTGCCCAGATTCATGTCCCTCCATCTCTGCCCCCAGATTCATGTCCCCACATCTCTGCCCCCAGATTCATGTCCCCTCCTTCTCTGCCCCCAGATTCATGTCCCCTCCATCTCTGCCCCCAGATTCATGTCCCCTCCATCTCTGCCCCAGATTCATGTCCCCCCATCTCAGCCCCCAGATTCATGTCTCCACATCTCTGCCCCCAGATTCATGTCCCCACATCTCTGCCCCCAGTGTCATGCCGTCCTCTCCTTCATCTGCCCCCAGTTCCACCTCAGTGTACACATTACACTTACCTTCTCCTCGTTCCCTCGCCGCTCTCTCTCTCGCGCGCACAGTTGTAGACGCGATGTGACGTCATCACATCGCGTCTACACAGCCAGTAGGCGGCGTGCAGCGGCGAAGCAAGGAGCTGACCTGTGTCAGCTCCTTGTTTCAGCCGCGTATGTGTTCAACTCTGATCTGCGTCCTCTGGACACAGATCTGAGTTGAAATCGGGACATACCTCCCTCCAACCGGGACCGCGGGACACGTCACCGGAATTGTGAATGTCCCGCGGAAATCGGGACGGTTGGGAGTTATGTACTCACCTATCTCCCATCTCCTACGCTGTCGACCTCCGAAGTAGTCGATCTTCAATGATGTCAGACGTCACATGACCTGGGACGCAGGCCGGGGTCATGAGACGTCAGACGACTAGGCTGAAGTCTGCACGGATCGTGGAGAGGTAAGTAACAGTGTTTTTTATGTTTCTTACCTCTCCTGGCCCGCCAATCATTATACGCAGGGGTCCGAAAAGACCCCCGAGTATAATGATAGCAGCGGTAGCAGCTGTCGCCGGCCCCTAATGTCCCAGGCCCTGTGGCAGCTGCCTCTGCTGCTATGGCGGTAGTTACGCCACTGAGCAGGAGGATGGCTAGATGGAGAATCACATGTTTCATGGTGAGAAACCAAGATGGTGGTTGGTGGGACTGAGTAATAGTTTGAGACATAATACTTGAACACACAACATAACAGGTTCTCCATCCACTAGTGATAACACCACAATCTTGCATAGTGGTGGCACAACTATTTACAGAAGAAAAATAGTATACTTGCATCCCATAGTCCTAACAGGGACCTCTTTGATATGGTGGAAAGGCCATACCTCTTGTACCTTTGGCCAGATCTTTTGGAGTGATTATCCTTCCACTCTACACATGGGGCTGATGCATGGAACAGGTTTTTGGCTTCTCTTTGCAGCACTTGGTTGGTTTACTTAGTTGCCTCTCTATATAGACCAGGATTTCTGTCACCTTTGTAGCACTTACTTGGCTTGCTTAGTTGCTTCTCTACATAGACTCACCTTCCACCCTGTGGGGACAGAGACTCCTTCACCTGCCACGCTCCTTATCTGTTTCATAGTTCCCAGACTTGGTCTAAGGCCTGGCTTCAGGCCTAGTCTGTGTTGGACCTGCTTGGCTTCACTTGCACATTCTGCAGCTATCTAGACCAGTGATGGTCTCGGAGGTCATGTGGGCCTTTCTGCTTCCAGCCTGGCCAGTCCTGACATGGCAGAGAAAGGGAATCGGTACTGTAAAGCGGAGGGCCAGGGAGTTTGGTAAGATTATTAACCATATTCCATTCTTTCTCACCCTAATTTTCTCATTAGCGTTGAGCGATCGGGATCGGAAAAGATTGGATTCCAATCCCGATCTTTTTTGGCGGGATCAAGGTCTCACGTTAGTTCCCACAATGCTTGGCTACTGGCCAATCATTGTGGGAAAAGCTAACAACATTGTTTGCTTTTCCCACAATGATTGGCCAGTAGCCAACGTGAGACCTCGATGCCGCCAAAAAAGATCAGGATCGGAATCCGATCTTTTTTGATCCAGATCGCTCAACCCTTCTCTCCATAAACTTCTTCTTCTCTCATTCCTTCCCCGTCTTCTCTTCTATCTCCGTACTCATCAGCTTTCCCCATTATAAATACACACGTCCTTTCTTCTTACACTTACCACTTACTGCTATACCTTGCCATTTGAGATGCTATTTAGAAAAGATCAGACTATTATAATAACTATTCAAGCTGTATAACTGCTATATGGTTGGATATAGCGCACCAGCAGCCCGCCTGCTCTTAGTAATTACGCCACTAAAGTCATCCTTCAATACAGTCGCACAATAGGCGCTGAAAAGATTACAATGACATTACATTTAATTGTCAAGATGTAGCCTAAAACCCAGACAGCGAATAAGGACATGTCTATGTGCTAGTGATGAAAAAGTCAACCTAAAATAAAACTGTGCGAGGCGTTATTTAAAATGGAAAAAAACGTATTGCAGTTCTAATGTCCTCCACTAGTGGGAGCAATGATATATCAGAAATAAAAGAGTTGCTTCTTGTTTCCGAGTGATTGTGACGATTAGCCAGTAGGAAAGGAGGATAAACTAACCTTATGGATCAGCCTAGAAATCACAATATGGGTGACATCTGTAAATCTAAGTGCAAGGCAAATTAGACCTTGGATCTTGCAAAAACCATCGCTGGGCAACTTTGACATTCTTTGCTACCAATGGTGAGTATTGTAGAAATATGTCCTATTGTAACATCCTGGAGCAGACTGATATGAGACGGTGGAGTGAAGTATGCCCAAAATGTCATAAGCCCTGTTACTTCTCATTGTCAAGCTCCCCACCTCCCCTCTAGCTCTTCCTCATCAGTTTGGTTATACTGCCTACTAGTGATGTATGGTACACAAAGGAGCCGTCTCTTATAGGTGAACCAAGGGAGTCGGCTCCTGACTGGGAGAGGAAATCTCTCTTAACTCCACCCCTTTAATAGGCCCATATATGAATAACCCCAACCCTCCATGGGGCCATATGTGGATAAGTCCGCCCCCTTATTGGCCCATACATGGATAACTCCACCCCCTTAATGGGCCCATACATGGATAACTCCACCCCCTTAATGAGCCCATACATGGATAACTCCACCCCCTTAATGGGCCCATACATGGATAACTCCACCCCCTTAATGGGCCCATACATGGATAACTCCACCCCCTTAATGGGCCCATACATGGATAACTACACCCCCTTAATGGGCCCATACATGGATAACTCCACCCGCTAAATGGGCCCATACATGGATAACTCTACCCGCTAAATGGGTCCATACATGGATAACTCCACCCCCTCAATGGGCCATATGTGGATAACTCCGCCCCTTATTGGCTCATACATGGATAACTCCAATCCCTGCATGACTAATCTCACCACAAAATGGGTCACTCAGTCTCCATTTAACCTGTGAATGATAGCAGCCAGGCATCATACCATTCGGTTAAAAGGAGTAATGGATGGGGGTGTCTTAATGTTTACACATCCCAGACAGTCATAACTTATAAGGATCCAGAAGAGCTGAGTCTTTATAGTGAATGAATCCAAATGATCCAGCTGACTAAAAAGAAGCAAAATTTCCATCACTACTGGCTACTGAGCATGCTCAGTAGTACAGGAAATAATGTCATTGATGATGTTCCATACATTGGAAGCCTAAAACCTGAAGAAGTCCAGACGATCTAAAAACATCACCATTTATCCTGTGCGGTAACGCTGTAAAAAAAACCAAAAGACTGCGGGGATTCTAGCACCCACAAAAATAGACCCTCCCATTTTATAATTATAAGCTTAACTAATGAATAAAGATACAGACAACAATTTGAACTTTGCGTGGGTAAAGGTCGGCCACAGCTTGTTTATTTATTTATAAAACTAGAAAAGGTAAACAGTGGGTTGCCATGGCAACCATATGTAAACAAACACAACATTGTAAACAACATTTCTATATCAGGATAGGATAGCCCGGCCCCCTCCCGCGGAGGGGCAGCATCTCCCAGTCTACCCTACTTCCTCATAACCGCCACGGAGGTACCCAAGTGGCTACACTGGGTGCCGACCCCCACCCAAGAGGAATAGGGCCTGCTCAACACCATCTTGCAAACCGGAAAGAAAAATATCCTGACCTATATCATTAAGATGGACACCATCCGGCCTAAGTAAACGACTGTTGTCGCCCTCAAGCTGACGGTGCCTGATAACCACCCCACCTCTGGACCGGACAAAGCGCAACATTCGCGCATTAACTGAGCGACGACAATGCTCGGCAGACTCAGGGTCCCTGGAGCCATTCCAGCGCGATCTGGGAACGATCTCAGACCAAACGAGAACTACCTCCGGAAAAAAGCCAGGAATCCGTTCTAAATCCGAACGCATGACGGCTAAGAGTTCCGGCACGCGCACGAAACACAAATCATTGCTGCCGGCGTGAATGACAATCACGACCGGACCAACAATGCTACGGCTAAACCCCACTGCCTCCGGCAGGACCTGCGACCACCGCATGCCCCGGACCCCTCTCCACACAACCTGAACATGCTGAAAACCGAGGTTGCTCCCACCCGGTCTGCATTCGGCCCGCTGCGCAGCCCAGAAAGTGTACGAATGACCCAGCAACAACACAGTCGGATCTCGCAGATCTGAAAAAGAAGGGAAAGAAATTAGAGTGCCAGCTCGGGCCTGATGTACCGAGCATAGCAACCGGACTTCCAACGCCCGATGCGCATAACGGCCTCTTCCGACAAACCGGCGCGAGCCGCCTCCGTTGCAGCACCTATCCTGAACGAATGCGTTCCAAAATCGCTCGGGGAAAAACCAACAAAACGAATGCCCTTTTTCAACAAAAGCTCGAATTGGCAACGAGACAAAGGGGATCCGTCGCCGTGCGCTAGAAACACAGGGGAAGAAGGTCTACGGGGAAGAAACCCAGCCACGGTCCTAACCGGGCAAACGGGACCCGAAACTTCCTTTAACAGCAACCACTCCCCGTTCCCCAACACGTCGGTCTTAGAACGCCGAACCCGAATCCTCACCGAATGAGCGGAAAGAAGGACGTCTCCATCCAACAAACCACCCGGACGGGACCTGGAAGGAGAAACTAACTCCCCTACTCGCAAGGCCCCGAAAAAAGCGAGACAACACGCAACCGAAAACAACACCGCCTCGTACGGGCCTCGTACGTACTGCAAAAACGAAAAGAAGAAGACACCAACTTCTTTAGAATGTTGTACGTGATGGGGCGACGACTATCCTTCCGGACGCATTCCTGACGCCACCCCTTTAAGGCCTGGCGAAAACAAAAAAGACCAGTAACGTCCTCCATGCCATAGAATTTTAGGAAAAACCCCACGCCCGCCAAGCGCCGTTGAGCCATGGACGCAGACGCTCCCGCGCGGCGCAAGCTGAGCACGTAATCAACAGTCAAATTTAACAAAAAAGAACGATCTGCCCAATTAAACACCCCGCCAGCCAATGCACACCATTCCGCCCAGGCCTTACCGTGAGCTCTCCATGTGGCAGGCGCAACAGAAGCCTGAACCAACGGCATCAAGCGATCTCCACCAAAGCCCACAAATGATCCGGGCACGGAACACCCTCCTGAGCAGCCAGGGGAGAAAACTCCCGGAATTCCTGCCAACGAAAGCGGGACAAAGCATCAGCAACCCTGTTGTCGACACCCGGAACATGGCGTGCCCTGAACCAAATATTGAGCTCGAGGCAACGCAGGACCAGGTGCCGAAGCAGAGCAAGCACAGGAAGAGAAGAAGATGTGAGATGATTAACACAATGAACCACTGAAAGGTTATTGGTCCAAAAGCGTACTCTACGATCCCGAAGCTGCTGACCCCATATTTCTACCGCTACCAAAATCGGAAAGAGTTCTAACAAAGTAAGATTACGACAAAGACCGGCTGCGCGCCAGGCCGCCGGCCATTGTTCGGCCGCGCATGAGGGAGTGAAACGAATCAAGCAAAAACCCACAACGACCATCACCCGGGGGAGCGACAAACAAAAAGTCGTCCAAGTAATGAGTAATGGAAACAGACCCCGTTGCAGATCGCACCACCCATTCCAAAAAGGAGCTGAACATTTCAAAGTAATGGCAAGAAATAGAACAGCCCATGGGGAGGCAACCATCGTAAAAATACTTCCCATCCACCATGCAACCCAGCAGATGATAGCAATCCGGGTGAACTGGGAGAAGGCGAAAAGCGGACTCGATGTCAGATTTCGCTAACAAGGCCCCTTTGCCCGCACGGCGAACGATGTCCACCGCCCGGTCAAAGGAAACATAAGACACCGAAGCCTCTTCCTTCGGAATGCCATCATTTACCGAGGAGCCTTTTGGAAAAGAGAGGTGCTGAATCAAACGGAACTTCCCATGCTCTTTCTTGGGAACAACACCCATAGGGGATACTCGTAAATTAAAAAACGGGGGGTAATCAAAAGGACCAACCATACGCCCCAGGGACACTTCCTTTAAAACTTTCTCGCGCAAAACGTCCGGATGGTCCCTAGCCGATTTTAAATTATTGGACATAACGGGGGCTCTAAAAAAAACGAAAGGGATGAAAAATCCAAGGGAAAACCCAAAACGTAACTGGGCAGCAGCTTGGAAATCAGGGTACCGGTCTAACCACGGCCCCATCTTTTCCACGTTCACCGGAGTCCTTGGGTTCCGGGTTAGCTTTTGAGGAGGACTTCGAAGCCTTGTTGCATCTGGATGCCGCATGAGCCCCTCCGCAGGAGGAACACTCGTGCTTGAACTTGCACAAGCCAAAGAAACGGCAGTGGTCTTCGTTAAAAAGCCAGCACGTCCCTGGCCTGCGCACGGCCACCGCGCCTGGGGCAGGAGAAGCTCCAGGCACGGCGGCCCCAGATTGAAAGGGAGGCTTCTGAGCCATCATCAAACGTAGCCAAACCGTGGTAGCCTGAACGGCCCACCCAATCTCAGGCTGCATGGATAAACGCCTCCTGAACTCCTCATCATAGCGCCACCAGGCGCTGCCGCCGTGAGACTTGTAGGCACCATATATGGTGTCCATATAAATAAATAGTTCAGAACACCGTTCAGGATGGCGTTGACCCATAACGCAGCCCAAGACTGCAAAAGCCTGCAACCAATTATTTATTGTCTTCGCTATCCGAGGGCGGCGATCAACCACCCTGTCAGTAACTACACGCCGCTCCTTGTCGACCGTATGTTGGTCAACCGACAGGAGGGACCAAATGTCAATGTATTGATTACCATAAATCTTATTGCGTGTTTCATCATCAACATGAGCCCCTAGCGGGCTGACACCGCAGAAAAAAGAATCCTTGAATAAACCGGCTGAAGGAGAGGGGGAAACCGCCCTCTGCTTCTGCTCCAACTGACTAACTAAAGCCTTAAGAGTAGGAAGCATGTCACCACCCGTGCCCACCCCCCAAGCCCCAGAAAAATCACACTCACCGCCCGGAGGCACAGCAGGAATCCCCACTGCCGGAACCGGAAGCGGTGCCGCGCCGGCCGGATTGGCATCGCGTACACTCCGCTCCTGCGAGGGATCAGGCACCTGCCTCTTGCTGCGGCGACGTTCCGAACGGGTGGAAGTACCAGGGGCAGAAGACGAGCTGGAAGATGTAGAACGGCGCCTGGATGACCTGGACCGCCTGGACCGCCCACTCCGTCTGGATGATCGGGAACGCCTTCTACTACGTCTCTTACGCTCAGCCTTACGGCAACTACGCCGAGAGCGACCCCCAGAGGAAGATGAGGAAGAGGAGGAACGAGATCTATCCCGGCGGTGGGACCTGCACGGCAGGAGGCTGCCCGCAGAGAATTGCTCCATAGGAAAGTTCATAATATATGATGCTGGCAACTGGGATGGGGGTGGGGTAGCAGATGCATAAGCCTGCAGAGCCTGGCTACTGCTCTCAGGCTGAAAGGGCGTCCCGACAGGCGCATGAACCTGACGATCCTGAACAACCTCCCTTTGTGTAGGTGGGGGAGTGAGGGGGGGGCCGGGGGCTCCGGGGGGGTAATTGCGGACTCCCTGGATCCCATAGCACGAGATACGCGTGCACACAGTGAGGAGTCCGTGGGCAAAATGGCCGCTGCAAGCGCCGAGCCGGAAGGGGAGGGGCCTACTGGCGGCGGGAGGAAAGGAGGCGGAGGCTGCGCCACAGGCACTGCCAACCCACCAGAGTGCTCCCCGCCACGCCTCCTAAGGGGAGGGGACGCACTTGGGCTAAGGCGCTCCGGAGGCCTGGAGTGCCTAGCCGTCCTACGCCGCACATCAGCACCATCAGGCGCTGCTAGAGGGGCCGGCTCTTCCCTTGCACCCGCAATCAAGCGGGCAAGGAAAGAGTCCCCCTCCGAACGGATACCTTCCCGAATCGCTTCGAGAAGTGAGCTCTCGCTCGGCCTACCTGCCACGGACATCATGCCGACGTCGTCTGCGGGGTCCGTCTCACCAACTGGCCGGCTGCCGGGGAAAGAGGAAGAGGGGCGTGACCACTGTGGCTAAACCCCAAACGGAACATACCAAGACAAGGGAAGACAGAAGGGGGGACGGACCAGACCAAAGATGGGACGAGGAGAGGGAAACACAACACCAAAGGAAAACAAAGGCAAGGAAGGGAGGGTACAAAACACACAGGTAAGAAAATACTCACCCCGCAGTCTATGTTTTCCTCCTGCCGTCCGGAAACTTTCAACTTGCAATTCACAAAATAGTGTATTTGGGTCAAAAATATTGTAGCAATACAGTGTATCAAAAAGTCATAAATACCAAACATTGTTACCAATAAAAACTACAACTTAGCCCGCAAATAACAAGCCACGACCAGTATTTAGTAAATTCCCTCTTGTGGTGGCCGGAAGGACATTGGGGTTCTGTATCGGAGAACTAAAGCTCAGATCCCGATCACAAAAAAATGAAGACTTGAGTTGACACAGAATTCTGAAGTTATTTAGAACGCACAAAAATAACTAAGAAAAGAATCTCTGAGACGATATCTGTATCCTATATTATTTATGTCGTAGCCTTCAAGATGTGAAATCCGGAGATTTCCCGCACATTACATTCTTTGTGCAATAATTCAGAAAATATGTTTTTTTCTCCACTGGCAAATAAGGAAATGACAGTTCTCTGAATACATAATACGGATCGGATATAATAAGCTCCAAGTCATCATGAAACAGAATGCCGAAACCAGCAGGCCGAGGACTATCTAACAAATGGCTATAGACCACGGTAATGTATGGCCATAGGGCCGACATTTATTTGGCTAATATTGCCATGAGATCTGACATTACTATGGACAAGTTGTCACACCGAAGTGGCCCCTAAAAGAAGGGTTAGCAGTAATGCAGTAACATGGGAGCAGGATCAGACTACGCACAGGATTAATTGTAGTCTGTTAAGCATAAGCATTATGTGCAAATGTTTTGATTTCTGATCCATTGGTGCAAAAAAGTGCAAAATGGTCTAACATTCGGCTAGTTCATACATATATTACACTAGCTGGTACCCGCGACTTGGTCTGCGGTGATTGTAGCAGTGGGTATATACAGGCGCGGGTAAGGTTTTCGTACTGTGTATAAGGGATGGGATATGAAATGTAACTTTGTATCTTGTTGTTTCTGTAATTCTGAGAATACGTGAGACTTTTGTGTTGCAGTTACTTTGTATTTGAGCCGCTATATATACGGTGTTGTGAGAAACTTTACATAGTGACTTTGGGACAGAGGGATTTGAAGTTAACCCTTTCCCGCCGATGGCATTTTTTGATTTTGGTTTTTCGTTTTTGACTCCCCTCCTTCTAAACCCCATAACTTTTTTATTTCTCCGCTCCCAGAGCCATATGAGGTCTTAATTTTTCTGGGACAAATTTTTCTTCATGTTGCCACCATTATTTATTCTATATAATGTACTGGGAAGCAGGGAAGAAATTCAGAATGGGGTGGATTTTAAGAAAAAATGCAATTGTGCGACTTTCTTATGGGCTTTGGTTTTACGGCGTTCACTGTGCAACCAAAATGACATGTCCCCCGTATTCTGTGTTTCGTTCCGATTCCGGGGATACCAAATTTATATGGTTTTATTTACATTTTGACCCCTTTAAAAAATCCAAAACTATGTTAAAAATTTTTTTTTTGAAAAGTCGCCATATTCCGACAGCCGTAACTTTTTTATACGTCTGTGTACGGGGATTTATAGGGCGTCTTTTTTTGCGGGACCGGGTGTACTTTGTAGTTCTACCATTTTCGGGAAATGTTATTGCTTTGATCACTTTTTATTCAAATTTTTATCAGAATCAAAACAGTGAAAAAACGGCGGTTTGGCACTTTTGACCATTTTTCCCGCTACGGCGTTTACCGAACAGGAAAAATATTTGTAGAGCTTTGTAGAGCGGATGATTTCGGACGTGGGGATACCTAACATGTATGTGTTTCACAGTTTTTAACTACTTTTATATGTGTTCTAGGGAAAGGGGGGTGATTTGAATTTTTAATCCTTTTTATTTGTTTTTATTTTTTTTTTACTTTTTTTAAACTTTTTTTTTTTGCATTTATTAGACCGCCTAGGGGTATTGACATGGGTGGGCGGTGTCGCGGATTGTCAGAGCGGTGAGGGTCAGCAAACATGGCTGCTCCGGAGCGTTATAGAGAACCTCCTGGAGTATCGTTAAGGTGAGGGGCAAAGTGGTAAAGTATATGTATATGTGATTGTGTGGGGTTAGGGGCGAGGCTGTAGAGGGCAATATGAATTTTGTGGCTTGCTATGGTCCAAAGTGTGTGAGATTGCAGAGATGGTGGTGTGAGTTTGGGTTTTGTGGGGTTCCTGGCACAAACGTATGTGCGCTATTGTGACGAAAAGTAGCCTATTGCGCAATCGGGTGTATTAACTATGTTTGTGGAAAATTTCAGCCAAATTGGTGGAGCGGTTTTTGCGTGATTGAGGAACAAACATCCGAACATCCAAACACACACAAACTCACAAACCCACAAACTTTCACATTTATAATATTAATAGGATACATATATCTGTTAGGGAATTGCTATGACAGCAATTCCCCAGTAGCTGCTGGAAACCCTGGGAAGGGGCACAAGAGACAGTGAGCCCTAAGCTGAAGCCCTCCACTGTCCCTTCCTGTGTGCCTGGTCCTAATCTAGGTAATAGGCGGCAACTTGGAGACGATCCCTTCCTGTATAACACAAATCGCAGACAAGACAAACAACAACAAAGGGAGGTCAGCTAGCCAGGGTTCGGTAACAGTCGAGCAATGCAGTGCCAAATCGAAGTCCAAAAGAATAGTCAATAGGAAAAGCCAAGGTCAGGATTAAGAATACAAGTAACAGAACAGCAAGAGAAAGCCAGCAAGCACGAGGCAATAGCAAGCACCTGCCCTGGAGTGGATATGTGGATAGGCTGTCAATCACAGGGCAAGGCTAAACTAACTATTAGAGGAGCAGAGGCAAATGAAGGTGAAGGCAGACAAGTGTGGTGGAGAATCAATTACCAAGGTGATGGAATAGGACAGTGTGAACACTGCTCAACGAAAAACACTAAGCAAAGAATCAAACTGGATATGCCTCCTGCACGCGTGCGAGCGGAGGGTGGCGCAGAGACCAGAACAGGCAGAGACGTTACAATATCATTAGTACACCCATACATATATCCTTGGCCGCTATCAGGAATTTTGGGGCCCCATACAGCCTAAGTGTCTGCCCCCCCCCCCCCCGCCATTTTAAAACTACCTTATTTTGCGACATACCAAATATTTATTACATTTCCCTTTATTTAGCAGCATTACAAGGCTTAATCAGATTCTATTTGCAGGTAAAATCTGCTACGTGTGAACACCATCTATAAGAGCCCTCTTAATAAATCCTCAGGGCTTATTCACATTGTGTTTTTGGCCTCCCTTGCCGGGATACGTTGGTAACCAGTCAGAATCAGCTGTCAACTTATCCCTGCACAAAGAACTGGACAATAAAAAAAAGGGGGGCCTGCAGTTCTCCATGCAGGGATAAGTGGGTAGCTGATTGTGACTGGTTACCAACGTAACCAGTAGGCGGCGTTCGCACGCGAAGCGAGGAGCTGACCTTGCTTCAGCCGCATATGTGATCAACTCAGATCTGTGTCCTCTGGACGCAGATCTGAGTTGAAATAGAACATGCAATGACTGCTGCGGGCGCCAGGGGCCCGGCACACGGTGGCGGGCCAAAACCGGGCCCCCCCCCATCTTTAAATTTGGCCAGGCCCCTGACGCCAGTAGCAGTAGTACTGGCCTATCGGTGGCCCTGCATATATCACGTAACATATATCATTACTACATAGATTATTACATGTATCGTTATTACATATTACATTATTACACCCATACATATATGACATTACATAACACTGATGTCATCGACATCTCCGAGTCCTGATATCACAACATTTCATCCCCATAACAATCTCTGATGTGTTCTCGTGTCCGCCCCTGATTTACATGAACGATGATGTTGCAGTAAAACATGATTTACATACAAGATCTCACACACGGCCATGACTAAGAAGCCTAAAATAGCCTGCAGATTAGGAGGGACCGCACGCTTTTGTCACTCGCTACTCACATACAGTGACGTATTCTCTTCTGTATCGGAGCAGGATAATACATCATTCGGTTAAGTCTATAATTGTTATTGTAATATCGCCGCCATAAATCAATCATTGAGGGGACACATTGTAGCGGTATGTTTTACTTCCTAAAAATGTAGATTATTACTGCAGTTATGTCGATCAACTGGGCTCTGGATTGGAGGGGATTCTTGGGGTCTGGAGAGACCCCAGACTATGATGATTTTGCTTCTGGTTCTATCCGAATCAGGGACCCAAGCCACCAGAACCCAAAATGAATCTTGGGAGTTTTGCTCATCTCTCCTTCCACTCCATCCAGATCCTCCTAGCTGGTATTGGATAAACCTTGCAAGATTTGTATTGCCAGTGTTTGTGAGGTTCTGCCTGGGAATTTTGTTTCGATCTAAACTTTTTTGGTACAAATCCCAGAGTATAATAAGTGGAGTCCCAAAGTAGCTATGTAAACATAACAAACAGTCCTATTCATCTATCTTATACTCCACTGGGGTGTCTGGTGTTGGTCCTTGTACCCTTCCAGTCTCATCAATGACATCAGCATCAGCCCTGGAGACCTCTGAGGCCCAATTACAATTTCAATCATGTGCGGTGTCCAGCCCAAATTTTTTGAATGTTCGTATTGAACCGGTTTTCTGTAGTCAGGGGTGAACTTAACCTCTCTGCTGCCTGAGGCAAACTATAGAAAGACCCCTCCCCCCCCCCAAAAAAAAAAGATACCCACCCAGCTATGCTTGGTTGTGTAATGAGGCCCCCCTCACTAGGAGACACCCTCCCATTGGCAGATAAACAAATACCCTTATTTGTCCCCCAGATAGTATAACTTTTTTTGGCCTCCACACAAAACATGACCACCTTTTTCAGGTCCCCCCCCCCCGCTACAGTATATAACCTCCTTTTTCTGCCCCTACACATGGCATATGACCCCCATTTTTAGAGCCCACTTGCAGTATATAACCCCCTTTCCCCACACACACACAGAGTATCGGCCGATAATTCTTACTCACCTGTCCAGGGGCATAACTACCATAGAGGCAGCGGAGGCGGCTGTCACAGGGCCCGGGCCATTAGGGGGCCCAGTGACAGCCGCTACCGCTGCGTTTTTTTTTTTTAATAGGCCGTTACGGGCCCTATTTACTTGTAGGTATCGGCAAGTGACACCGCGGGCCCCACAAATACTATCATTATACTTGGGGGTCTTTGCAGACCCCCGAGTATAATGATCAGCAGACCGGGAGAGGTAAGGGAACGTAAAAAATACTGTTACTTACCTCTCCACGATCCTGCCAGGCCTCCTTCATACTTGTCTGATGTCTCTGACGTCACATGAACCCGGCCTGCTTCCCGGGTCATGTGACGTCCGACGTCATTAAAGAAGGACGAGAGCGGTGGCTGACAGCCTAGGAGCCGGGGGACAGGTAAGCAACTGTTTTTTATAATGTTTTAATTCACTCGGGTCTCCGATTATTATACTCTGGGGTCTGAAAAGAGTATAATAATTGTTTATGGGTGTCCACAGTGGCTAAACAAACATATACCATGAATAGGTACAATCTCTGGTGTAGTTAAATGAAAAATTACAAAAAACCACCAGGTAAGCAAGTTTAAGCAAAAATAGAAAAAGGTTTTATTACATAAAATCCACATATAACAATACAACATATAACATACAAAATATATAGAATAATGGAGGAGGCAACTGAGTTACCCAATAAATAGGAGTGAGAATGGGAAAGATGGAAAGTATGCCCATAAAAGATGAATTGTGGGTGTCCACAGTGGGACATAATACAGTGTGCAGGGGCCACTAAGGGACATAATACTGTGTGCAGGGGCCACTATGGGACATAATACTGTGTGCAGGGGCCACTAAGGGACATAATACTGTGTGCAGGGGCCACTATGGGGTATAATACTGTGTGCAGGGGCCACTATGGGGGATAATACTGTGTGCAGGGGCCACTATGGGTTATAATACTGTGCGCAGGGGACACTATGGGGTATAATAGAGTGTGCAGGGCCACTATGGGGGATAATACTGTGTGCAGGAGCCACTATGGGGGATAATACTGTGTGCAGGGGCCACCATGGGCTATAATACTGAGTGCAGGGGCCAATAAGGGACATAATAGTGTGTGCAGGGGCCACTATGGGGGATAATACTGTGTGCAGGGGCCACTATGGGGGATAATACTGTGTGCAGGGGCCACTATTGGGGATAATACTGTGTGCAGGGGCCACTATTGGGGATAATACTGTGTGCAGGGGCCACTATTGGGGATAATACTGTGTGCAGGGGCCACTATTGGGGATAATACTGTGTGCAGGGGCCACTATTGGGGATAATACTGTGTGCAGGGGCCACTATTGGGGATAATACTGTGAGCAGGGGCCACTAATGGACATAATACTGTGGGCAGGGGCCACTATTGGGGATAATACTGTGTGCAGGGTTTACTAAGGGACATAATAGAGTGCAGAGGAGGGGGTCGGTCAAGGTCTTCGGCGTCGGTGTTGGTTGGGGTGGGGGCCCATGTCAAAAGTTTGCCACGGGGCCCCGCCATTCCTAGTTACGCCACTGTCTACAAGGAAGCTAGTTTGGGGAGTAAAGCTTGTTACAGGATGTTGGATGACCAGAGGTCGATGAAGCATTTGGCCTGGTGGTGCAATGGGTGGAATGGGAGAAAGGAATAGTCAGATGCAAAGTGGGTTCACATTGATAAAGCTGGGTGTATAGAGACCCTCTTACTGGGAAGTAGTTACTGATTAGTTTATTTGTGTGTGTGTGTGTGTGTGTGTGTGTATATATATATATATATATATATATATATATATATATATATATTATAGTGACGAGCATCACATGCACATCACATGCACAATGTCAAAAGTTCACCACAGGGCCCCGCCATTCCTAGTTACGCCACTGCACCTGTCCTTGCTCCTGTCTGGGCCTGTCTCCGCTGCGGGGTGGACTATAACCGACGCAGGAGAACACCAGGACTCTGTATGTAACGCTCCAGCGTTCTTCAGCGTTGTGACATAAGTGTAGCATCATCCAGAGTAGACAGCGGAGGATGGACAGGACAGGAGCGCGGACAGGTGAGTAAAGACTATCGACTGCTACCTATTGTTGCCAATTTAAAAAAATGCCTCCCCCCCCCGCCCAGTTTATTCCATGAGCTGCCTGAGGCCATCGAAAGGTGCGCCCCTGACTGTGGTTTCATGATAAACAGGAGACTGGGGTCCCCCATCATGATAAACTGTTCTATATAATATGTATTTTCTGAAGGTAAATTATTTATTTATTTATTTTTTATGAACTTTTGGGATTTTTTTCAAAAACTTTATTAAACTTTGTAATTGTGGACTCAGTGAAGCAAAAAAAAAAAAAAAAAGACAAAGCGTTTCTTCCGATTTCGTTGTACTGCGGCTTTTACTAATGGCCGTTCATTGCTTTTAAAATAAACACCCGTCTCCGATCTGCAGAAGTAAAATCCAATCATAAGGAAGAACTTTCTGTGCTCGGGCGAAACTGATTCATCTGAATCCCACATCATTTGTTGAAAAATACATGACCGGCTTTATTCTCTGGTTGTTAAACACAATCCCGGCATCGTTCATTTTCATCCCAAATTCATTTTGACCTCATAAATTTACAAAAGCCTCATTTAAAACTCCCCAAATCACCTTTACTGTACGCCGAGTAAATTAAGGAACCAACCTCAAAATCTGCTACATTTGCATTGTAATAGCTTTCTGTCTGGCTGCTTGTACTTTGCCTTATTGCAAAACTTGATGAATTGTTAATGTTTTTCTTGTTTTGCCTTTTGATAGAAGATGTTCACTTTTTACCAATTTAAAGGAGGTGCATTTACATGCTCGGCTCTCAATGAGGCTTCACTGCTTAAAGGAACACTCCGGAAAACAGATATTGCGGGCATAACTAAAGTCTTGTAGGCCCTGGTGCAAACTTTTGTCCGGGCCCTCTCCCTAGAATTAATTTTTGATAGTGGCGGTTACGGGTGTGGCAGCGATATCTCAGGTCCTTGAAAGGGATACAGCTGTATTATCCACAACTGCAGTTATCAAGAATATGGTGAGTAAACAATATTGGGACAGTATAATATGCTCCACTATGGTCTCCACACAGTATTACATGCTCCACAGTGCACCCCAAACAGTATTACGTATTCCACAGTGGCACCCACACAGTATTACATGCTCCACAGTGCACCCCAAACAGTATTATGTGTTCCACAGTGGCCCCCACACAGTATTACATGCTCCACAGTGCACCCCAAACAGTATTACGTATTCCACAGTGGCACTCACACAGTATTACATGCTCCACAGTGTACCCCAAACAGTATTATGTGTTCCGCATTGGCTCCCACACAATATTACATGCTCTGCAGTAGCCCCCGCACAGTGTTATATGCTCACAGTGGCCCCTATACAGTATTATATGCTCACAGTGGCCCCTATACAGAATTATATGCTCACAGTGGCTCCTATACAGTATTATATGCTCACAGTGGCCCCCACACGGTATTATATGCTCACAGTGGCCCCCACACGGTATTATATGCTCACAGTGGCCCCCACACAGTATTATATGCTCACAGTGGCCCCCATATAGTATTATATGCTCACAGTGCCCCCCACCCAGTATTATATGCTCACAGTGGCCCCTATACAGTATTATATGCTCAAAGTGGCCCCCACACAGTATTATATGCTCACAGTGACCCCTATACAGTACTATATGCTCACAGTGGCCCCCGCCCAGTATTATGTGCTCACAGTGGCCCCTATACAGTATTATATGCTCACAGTGACCCCCATATAGTATTATATGCTCACAGTGCCCCCCACCCAGTATTAAATGCTCACAGTGGCCCCTATACAGTATTATATGCTCAAAGTGGCCCCCACACAGTATTATATGCTCACAGTGACCCCTATACAGTACTATATGCTCACAGTGGCCCCCGCACAGTATTATATGCTCACAGTGGCCCCTATACAGTATTATATGCTCACAGTGGCCCCCATATAGTATTATATGCTCACAGTGGCCCCTATACAGTATTATATCCTCACAGTGGCCCCCATATAGTATTATATGCTCACAGTGGCCTCCATATAGTATTATATGCTCACAGTGACCCCCCACCCAGTATTATATGCTCAAAGTGGCCCCCACACAGTATTATATGCTCCCAAAAGCCCCCTTCCTTATAGAGCTGGTGATATTATGCTCTGGGGTCCCCAGAGTATAATAAGTAGAGGCCCAGGAGAAGTGATTAAAAATAACAAAATTTATACTCACCTTACCTCACCTCTCAGGGCATCCTTGCTCCATCCTGCTGTCTGGGGCATCCTCTTCTTTTTGGCATCTGAGGTCTTGTGCTCCAGAGGTCACGTGGGGTGTGATGACGTCATTACGCCAACATGCCCCATGTGACCACTGACGTGAACTTAGTTACCGACAAGAAGAACCCCGAAGTGGATGCTCAGCCCAGGACAGGTGAGTATAAGTATTTTTTTACTTTTATACACCTCTCCCGGGTTTGCAACTATTGGAAAGGGGCCCATTAACAATATGAATTTCGGTCTAGGTAAAAGACTTTCACCGACCACTATCATGGTGGTCCAGGGCCGTTTCCAGTTGGCCGCAGGCTCTATATCCCTCCACACCCTGTCGTGTTCGCACCCCCTGAGACCATCATCGTGACACCAGTGACTGTACTGTGGTCTACTTACTAGGGTGGAACGTGACGTCTAATTTTTGCATTTTTTGTAATCCTTGTGTCGTGCTGATCTCAGGCCCTGTACTTGGGATAATACATTGGGGGAGATTTATTAAAGGGGTATTTCCAATGAACATGATCATATTTAAATTTATAGACCATTAACCCCTTCCCCTGCCGATGTCATTTTTCGATTTATGATTTTCGTTTTCGACTCCCTGCCTTCCAAACTTTTTTATTTTTCCATTCACAGAGCCAGATGAGGGCTTACTGTTTGCGGGGCACACTTCACTTTGTCATGGTACCATTTAATACACTTCATGACGTATTGAAAAGCTGCAAAAAAAAAAAAAAATTCAGAATGGGGTGAAATTCAAGAAAAACTGCATTTGTGTGACTGATGAGCTGATCAGTAACTGATCAGTAGGGTTAAGAGATCGTGTTCACCAATCGTGAACACGATCTTTTTAGGTGGGATCAAGATCGGTGATTATTTCCCGCAATGCTTTTCTACTGGTCATTCTGAGCGGAGTGTATACTCAGCCTTAACCCCCTGCGCCGGCTGCGTCCATTCATTCTAATGGGAGACTAGCTAACATCTCTAGTAGCTACTTACCTGCAGAGATGGCTGGTCCGGTGCCCGATGTTCTCGGTTTTCTTCGCCTCACTGCCCCCACCTCCAAGGTTAGTGTTAAAGAGCTAGGAAGAAGGCGGGGCTTGTGGCTTAGGAGAGTGTGGGCGGGTACAGAGCGGGGAGACGTGACGTCTCCCCTCCCAGTACCCGCCCACACTCTCCTAACCTGGGAGGCAGGGACAGCGAGGCGTAGAAGAACAAAAACACCGGGCACCGGAGCAGCCATCTCTGCAGGTAAGTGGACACTAGAGAGGACTAAGTAGGCAGAGGATTAAAAAAAAATCCTCTGGCTACTTAGTGATTAAAAAAAATCACTACACAGTGTGGATTCTAACAATTAAAGCGTTCAATTGTTAGATTTCATGCTGTATAGTGAATAGGATTGTTTTTAAAATCC
The DNA here is from genome assembly GCF_031893055.1 of Leptodactylus fuscus. Classification (NCBI taxonomy): domain Eukaryota; kingdom Metazoa; phylum Chordata; class Amphibia; order Anura; family Leptodactylidae; genus Leptodactylus; species Leptodactylus fuscus. The sequence continues at coordinate 22,024,172 of NC_134266.1, read as the reverse complement.
GATCTCCGATTAGTAAAAAAATCCCATTGACTTGCATTGGGATCGGAATTGGGTTTGAGATCGGGTTCGAATGAAAAATGATCGGAAATCGGATTTCAAAATCGATCCTTAAAAGTCAAGATCAGGTCAACCCTACTGATCAGCTTTTTGGATGCCCATGCAAGTGCTGTGACCTCTTCACTATTGATATTGCATGCTATTTAAATTTATCCCACAAATGCTACCATTTCGCCCCTATAACTACGCCCCTGAACTAACAGAAAACTGAACAAAAAAGTTAAGATGTTTGCAACAAAAGCACCAAACGGGCATCAACAATACGACCCAAACCTTTCACATCTCACAACGTCCATGACACAAAGCAGGACAAACACGAATCCCTGCAATACCTTCACAAAAACTCCAGCGCGCGTGTACAACACTGAACTCCCAACCTCCGACTTGATATTTTTTTCAGCTCTGCTTTGTTGCCATCTGTCACTTTTATTTAACAAGGAATTTTATAGCTTTATCCCATGAAACGAGTCGTCCATAATTCATGAACGCCGCGCATTACGGCCAATTGATATTCAGCGGCCTTTTATTTAGCGCTCAGTTTTATTTTTGAATAATTAATCCTCATTGTCCTTTAAATGTATGTGACGCGGAGGACATCTGCTTAACTATTGTTCATCTATGTCGCTATCAGTCAATGGTGAAACCGGGATTGTCCTCGGGTAGAATTACCGAGAATTCATTTACTCCGGATCTAGAACACGTCGCGTTGTTACTTCCAATGGGACAAATTAACTTCTCTCCATTGGTTGTGACAAACTGCACATCAAAATTTACTTTTCTATTAAAGTTTCGATACAAGGGCTGACTTCTTGCTTATGTTATATGGTTTTTAAAGGGGTAGGTGATATCCATTCTCCATTCATACACGGGCCTGAGACCCTTGTTCTCATGATTTGTTGGGTTCCAAGCTGTGGGACTTCCAGCAATCTTGTGGATAGGGGATAAACATGTTGTTTAAAATGTAAATTTTTAACTTTCTGGCCAGATTTGTGACATTAATTAATAATATAATATTCTTTGTTAACACATTATGGCTCCTTTGTGTGAAATCCTGTGCTGAACTTCACTTCTGTCCCTTATGTATACAGTGGAGTAAGGGTGTATGGGCTCTAATAAGGCAAAGAAACCGAGTCTGGGAGGCCATTTTAAGCAGTTACATATCAACTATTAGAAAACCTAGAACAATAGTTTTGGTGTCATATGAAAGATGAGATTCTCAGCCTTTATAGGAAACCAAGAGTGTTTTAATGACCATTTGTATCTATTCTGTGTCTCTTTCTCCATCTTCTATGGCCAAGTATCTTCTGTTTTGCATCCATTTTTAAGGGACTGTTAAAAAAAATGGATGAATTTCATTGGTCGTTCTTTATTGACCCAATCTATGATTCATTTTACATGGATACCACTGTGGTCAGTTAAATATCTCTTCCATCGATATCTATTAGGTCCGTGTGTTCGGCAAAATGGACCGTCAAGTCATTTTTTTTTATAGAACTGACCGTTTTTTTTTAACAGACATGTGAATATACTCATTCACGCTCATTGGTTTTAAAAGAGCCATGTGAAATCTGCTAAAAAAACCACAATTTTTTTTTTTTTTTTTTTTTAATGTAGATTGTGAGCCCCACATAGAGCTCACAATGTACATTTTTCCCTATCAATATGTCTTTGGAATATGGGATGGAAATCCAAGCAAACATGGGGAGAACATACAAACTCCTTGCAGATGGGTTTTTTGCCCTTGGCGGGATTCGAACCAAGGACTCCAGCACTGCAAGGCTGCAGTGCTAACCACTGAGCCACCGTGTGGCCCCCTAAAAAAAAAAAAAAACACAATTTTTTGTGACCCTTTGATAGACTCCAATCTCCATCAAGTGAAAAATGGACGGTCATCTGAATAGAATCTTAGGCTAAGTTCACATGGAGTAACGTGCTGCATGATGTGGCACGTATACGCCGTGTGAGACTTTGTGGGCCGTATACTCTCTCAATGATTTCAATGGGAGCCGGGATAGTATACGCGGCGCTATTTTGCGGCCGTCGCAAAATAATGGCCGCAAAATAACACGGCGTTTACGATCCACGCTCCCATTGAAATCAATGGAAGCTAGGGTTGAGTCGATCTTGAGATTTCAAGATCGATTTTAAAATTCGATTTCCGATCATTTTCCAGCCAATCTCGATCCCGATCTCGATCGTGAAATTTGCTCGATTGCCGATCGGAATCCGATCTTTTCCGATCCCGATCCTCAACCCTAGTCAATGCTTTTCTATGGGAAAAATAACTTTTGGGATTGAGCCGATCTTGAGATAACCTCCGATCTCGATCCCACTGGAAAAGATCGGGTCGGAATTCCGATCGCGATCGTGAAATTTACTCGATCGCCGATCGGAATCCGATCTTTTCCGATCCCGATCGCTCAACCCTAATGGGAGCGTATATGGCCCGCAAAGTCTCACACGGCGTATACGTGCCACATCACGTGGCACGTTACTCCGTGTGAACTTACCCTTAGGGAGGAATTGCTGGGATATTTTTTTTGTGTGTATTCAATGTGTGTTCTCTTTACGCTCCCAAGACAGATGCAGGGAAATATTCTAAGCACTGGTATGGCTTTACATGGCCATACTATGACTCCATGTTGGCTCATCCATACCACCAAGTTTCCACAACCTTCCAAACCGAACTGAGATTCCCTCTGAACTCTTTGATCTAACCTGTGAAACTCGCCTTGGGCCAAGCTGTAAGAGGTGTGAACGATTGCTTAAAATAGATACCAAAACCCAACTTGATCTCCATTACCAGGGTGGAGCCATTGGCTTGGTTGCAGCATTGTGGGTAGTACTATACGGCTATACAGTGAACTGTCTATGACTAATGCGATGTATCCTTTGCAGGAAGTGATGGCTGATTTCCTTACTGTTGTAATGGAAACTTTCATTGTGATGTGACATAAGTTTTATCTAATATTGTAATTTGCATGGGCAGGCAGTCATTGATCACCTCCTTTGCTTCCTCCTTCTGTTATGGTTGTTCTCTATTTCTTGCATAACACATTTGTCATCTTTGCATCAAACACCCAATATTTGTTACATCATTAGCAGTGAAGCCAAATTTATGTCTTGGAAGTATGCGCAGATTGTTGTCGGAATGCAATGAAGCGACGTATATTCTTGTTTCCTATGGAATGGATGAATAAGCAAGAAAAACTGCAGATTTTATCCCATAGATTTTGTCTCCTTTTCAGACTGTAAAATATTCATTAAATAGAAGGGTTTGTAGTCTGTAGTCAAGGGGACACATAGCTTTGCCTGGGAGCTGTGTACGCAAAACGGTCTAAGGTTTTGATGCAGGTTATATGCAAATTAGCTACAATGTTTTTATTTCGGTTGCAAAGGAGAGGTGAAAATTTTTCGTATCAGTATACAGTCCTATGAAAAAGTTTGGGCACCCCTATTAATCTTAATCATTTTTAGTTCTAAATATTTTGGTGTTTATAACAGCCATTTCAGTTTGATATATCTAATAACTGATGGACACAGTAATATTTCAGGATTGAAATGAGGTTTATTGTACTAACAGAAAATGTGCAATATGCATTAAACCAAAATTTGACCGGTGCAAAAGTATGGGCACCTCAACAGAAAAGTGACATTAATATTTAGTAGATCCTCCTTTTGCAAAGATAACAGCCTCTAGTCACTTCCTGTAGCTTTTAATCAGTTCCTGGATCCTGGATGAAGGTATTTTGGACAAACAATTCAAGTTCAGTTAAGTTAGATGGTCGCCGAGCATGGACAGCCCGCTTCAAATCATCCCACAGATGTTCAATGATATTCAGGTCTGGGGACTGGGATGGCCATTCCAGAACATTGTAATTGTTCCTCTGCATGAATGCCTGAGGATTTGGAGCGGTGTTTTGGATCATTGTCTTGCTGAAATATCCATCCCCGGCGTAACTTCAACTTCGTCACTGATTCTTGAACATTATTCTCAAGAATCTGCTGATACTGAGTGGAATCCATGCGACCCTCAACTTTAACAAGATTCCCGATGCCGGCATTGGCCACACAGCCCCAAAGCATGATGGAACCTCCACCAAATTTTACAGTGGGTAGCATGTGTTTTTCTTGGAATGCTGTTTCTTTTTGGACGCCATGCATAACGCCTTTTTTTATAACCAAACAACTCAATTTTTGTTTCCAAAATGAAGCTGCCTTGTCCAAATGTGCTTTTTCATACCTCAGGCAACTCTATTTGTGGCGTACGTGCAGAAACGGCTTCTTTCTCATCACTCTCCCATACAGCTTCTATTTGTGCAAAGTGCGCTGTATAGTTGACCGATGCACAGTGACACCATCTGCAGCAAGATGATGCTGCAGCCCTTTGGAGGTGGTCTGTGGATTGTCCTTGACTGTTCTCACCATTCTTCTTCTCTGCCTTTCTGATATTTTTCTTGGCCTGCCACTTCTGGGCTTAACAAGAACTGTCCCTGTGGTCTTCCATTTCCTTACTATGTTCCTCACAGTGGAAACTGACAGGTTAAATCTCTGAGACAACTTTTTGTATCCTTCCCCTGAACAACTACGTTGAACAATCTTTGTTTTCAGATCATTTGAGAGTTGTTTTGAGTAGCCCATGATGCCACTCTTCAGAGGAGATTCAAATAGGAGATCAACTTGCAATTGGCCACCTTAAATACCTTTTCTTATGATTGGATACATCTGGCTATGAAGTTCAAAGCTCACTGAGGTTACAAAACCAATTTTGTGCTTCAGTAAGTCAGTAAAAAGTAGTTAGGGGAATTCAAATCAATAAAATGATAAGGGTGCCCATACTTTTGCACCGGTCAAATTTTGGTTTAATGCATATTGCACATTTTCTGTTAGTACAATAAACCTCATTTCAATCCTGAAATATTACTGTGTCCATCAGTTATTAGATATATCAAACTGAAATGGCTGTTGCAAACACCAAAATATTTAGAACAAAAAATGATTAAGATTAATAGGGGTGCCCAAACTTTTTCATAGGACTGTATATAGCCGGTACAGTTTACATCTATATCTATGTATAGTGACAATAGGCACACCTCTTACAATGCCAACCGCCATTCTTCCAACTAGGTCAAGTACAAGGCTACTTTGTGCAGATTATCACACCAAAGTAAGGCGCACAGTAGAGCACGAGTACCACACAATGGAGCTGCGGGAAGGATTGAGGCATGAGTGGTTCTGACAATACACTACGTATTTCAATCTCAAGCAACATCCGAGAATGAGTATAAAGGTCTATAACAAAACCATTGTAAAAATACTCATGTCATAATAGGTATATGAGTGGCAAGAGGAGATATAGAAATCGGGGGGTCACAATGCCTATCAGTAGACAATAGGCCACATGATTACCTCTTGAAAATGGTCGTGGGGTCATCGGGAGCCCTTGAGGTAGGTGGTTAGAAGTGTGGTGGTGGTGTCAAGTAGTCCCTGAAAGCAGGTTTATTTTTATCATTGCAATCCTGTTTGTAGACATCTTACCTCTACTATAACACATTTAACACTTCCTTGTCATGGAAGAAGACAATGCCATAGAAAGGAATCTCCGAGAACAGATTTCCTTTAAAGAAGCGTACCGTGAATTTGATTTAGGTTTTTCATCTGTAGGTCAGACACAATGTGTTTGTTATTTTACATTTTTAATAAGAAAAACCTTCCTTAGAGGTGGTCATATTGGAGAGACGCGCTGGTATTAGCTCTCTGTCCTCTGCTGATTCTGCTCAAGTCTACACAGTGAAGCTGACGTGTGACAATGGCGATATTGGGGATTCAAATCCTGAGTTGTCTGTGTAGCCAGTACACCAGGGTGTGTGCTTTATGGCAGCTGCAATGAATGGGGGTTATTTTTTTTCAGATTGTTCCGCTCTTTAGGGACTATAATGGACTATAGTGCCTCCCCTGAATACCAGGAACAGACAGGATCTGCATATAGCCTTACTGTTTGTATACTGCATAGAATGGAGAAGCGCAATAAATAACTCCAAGAGACTCACCGTGTACCAGTCACTGCAAAGGGACTACACCATGGCCACCTACCTGGAGAGAATATGCCACGCCAAACACAGACAGACCCTGAGCCGGTACAGACTGAGCGCCCCCAACCTGGAGATGGAGACGGGGCAGCACAGGCAGATGTACAAGCCACGGGAGAACAGACTGTGCCAGCACTGTGACCAGGGGGCCCTAGAAGACGAGACCCACTTCCTGCTACACTGCACCAAATACTCAGCTGTGAGGGCCGTCTACTACCAAAGACTCTCTGCCCACATCCCAGACTTCATATCTGCAGACGAGAAGAGGAAACTCTACATCCTACTGGGAGAAGAAGAGGCCACTGTGGAGATCGCTGCCCAATACGTGTCCAGCTGTCACCAAACAAGAGGAAGATGAGACCCCACGGACTGTTATACCCCAAACCACCCACCCCACCTCCCCATATAGCGGTCACCAACTAAGAAGAAGATGAGACTCCACGGACTGTTATACCCCAAATCAATCCCCCGCCCCCCTCGACTCCAACTCCCCCACACACACACACACACACACACACTTTACTAGCTTTGGCAATGCCAAATATCCATTCGGACATGCCAATAAGGCCTGTTTGATTTGATATGCTATTGCTATTCACTTTTGAGCTAGGCTTCCATTTCTACAATAGAGCTGCCATTAGCTTTCCTGTCCTCTTGTGATCTCGTCCAATTCTACACAGAGAAGCTGATATGTGAGCTACAGAAAACCAACTTTAAAGCGGTAGAATAGAGAATAAATTGCTTATCGGCGTGGGTCCAACTGCTGGGATCCTCACCAATACTGAGAATGGGTGGTGTTTTGACCCCTTTAAGACTGTAGAGTAGGCAGATGAACCCCCCACTCCATTAATTTCAATAGGCAAAAAACATCAGTCACATAAAAGATGAAAGATGACTTTATAGTAAAAATGTATCTTCTCCTGATACATTACCTGTCATAACAATGGTATCCATTGTTTCATAACCCAGTGTTGTCAATGTCTGTCTGCTGTAGGATAAGCAACAGTATAAAGGATGGCATGAACCATTTGAGGATATAAGGCACAACATAATTTTTAGTACTGAGTTATGAATGTGTTAATGATACAATACTGTCGGTGACATCTTTGTACATAGGAGGGGGTTACATAATTGACATAGACCATATACCTACTGTACAAGGATATAGATAATAGGCAAGAGTCCAGATTATTCCTACACAATGATACATTAATGACATCATGTAATACCGTATATTAGGAAATAATTTGCAAAACTTCAGCACGGAATTTCCTGTAACCTACTAATTGTGAGTTCGTCAGACAGGGTTAGATAGGATCAAGGAGATATTGTATTAGTTTTCTGTATTTCTTCCTACCTACCATAAGGTATCATTATTTTTGTTGGTGGCCAAGGCCGAGAAAGTACAGTAAATTTTTAGGCAGGTGTGGAAAAATTCTGCGACGTAGGAATGCTTCCAGGGATAGAAGGGTTAATAGTTTATTATTCTCAATGAAGAAAATGAAGTGAACGAAGAAAAGAGAAATGTAAATCCCATCAATATTTGGTGTGACCTTTGCCCTTTGGAAGAGGAGTCTTGAAAGTGATAATATAGCCCCCACAGATATAGGCCTGATCTCATCATCCTCCAGTCTGTCTGGGATGACATGACGCGACAGACGGATTGGAGCATCAATCACTTTTGTCCCCGGTGGAAAAAACACCCACAACACGGGCGATTCCCTTATAGTCCCCATTGATTTCAGTCCAGTCTTACTAACGTGTAACCAGGCAGCAGCCGTTGCCAACAACTTATTTTCAGTGCCCAGCGAGCCCTAATGAACATGTCTAGATGCGGCATATAGCGCACAGTGTGGGTTTAGCACGTGCCCTCGCGCCTTCTATCACATCGCTTTGTAGTGATTTATATCCCAATTAGAAATAAAATCCTTCTTAATTTACGGTAAGAATTCCCCGATGTCTCTGGCTTATTCTCAGCTGCTAAAACATGATTTATGTCCCATATGCCTTTATCAATGCCGCTATAGCGCTCCCTAAATGACTTGATTCCAGCACAATTTGTGGCTCAGCATTACGGTAGTTTTTTTTACTAGTTTTGTCTTACAGTAGAATTTAAAGAGGACTTGTCTAAAGGTCTGTAAAACCCAATGACAAAGCTCATCTGATCGGCCCTGTCACCCCAAGCTTATCCAAATCTGTTCAGCCATTCCAAAGATATAAGCCCTTGATGGACATCAGAGTCTATTAGTGGGCAGTAACACAGCACAGAGAGACCATAGAATTACTGCACACTTGGCTAGTAGACCCTAATGGGTTATATCAAGTTTATAACTTATCACCAATATATACCTCCCAACCGTCCCGATTTCCGCAGGACATTCACGAATTCGGTGCCCTGTCCCGCGGTCCTGGTCGGCGGGAGGTATGTCCCGGTCCGGATGCCGATGAGTTGAACACATACGCGAGTAAAGCAGGAGCTGTCACAGCTCAGCTCCTGCCTTACTGCTGCGCTCCGGCTTCGGCGTGTGTAGGCGCGATGTGATGACGTCACATCGGGCCTACAACTATGTGAGTGGAGTGAGAGCGCGGAGAGAGCGGCGGGGGAGCATTGAAAGGTAAGTATCTGTGTTAAACATTGGGGGGAACGTAATGTAACTTTATGAAACTGGGGGCATATGGGGGAGAACGGCATCACATTGGGGCAGATGAAGGGGGGAGAACGGCATGACACTGGGGCAGATGAAGGAGGGGACATGAATCTGGGGGCAGAGATGGGGGGGACATGAATCTGGTCGCAGAGATGGGGGACATGAATCTGGGGGCAGAGATGGAGGGGACATGAAACTGGGGCAGAGATGGGGACATGAAACTGTGGGCAGAGATGGAGGGGGGACATAAAACTGGGGGCAGATAAAGGGGTTATATGAAACTGGGGGAGAGATGGAGGGGGGAATATAATTTACAGGTGACTATAGGAGGATTATAATGTGTGGGGGCACATGAAAAATGAATAAGAATGGGTGGAGTCAACATAAAAATGGGCGGAGCGAAGTTTGCCGCGGCGCGCATGCGCGCCACATATTTTGTCCCTCTTTCGGCTCTTCAAAAGTTGGGAAGTATGCCAATGCAGTGCAGTAGCGTGACCTGGACTCCATTCTTCTCTATGGATCTGCCAGGACTGTAATCTCCAGCAATGCTCACGGCCCACTAGAAGTGATTGGAGCACCGATCTTGCAAAATCACTGGTGCCCCATTCACAAGGAGGCCTTTGGGAAGACTTTCAGTCCCCCATTCTCCAGCGATCGGGCCTCCAGTGATCAGACACATATCCCCTGTCTTGTGAATCGGGGATAATTGTCCATAACTTACGCTCTTCTGCCCTGTGCCCTTTGTCATATTCTGGCCTCGTAGGTCTTATGATCTCCAGGGGACGTCTGAAACTTGTGAGTGACTCTTATTGGTGACATCAATCGCCCAAGAGACAAGAACAGGCCAGAAGTCATCTGAAGGTGACAGTGATGACAGATGACACAAGCAAGCCCAGGAGAGGTGAGTATCAGTGTTTATTATTTTCTGCACCTCCTCTGGGCCTCCGATAAACCCTGGAGTCTGAAGAACCCCTGGGGTATTAGGGTAAGTTCACACGGAGTAAAATGGAGTGTATTTTGGAGTGTAATTTTACACGTGTAAAAAATTTACGTGTGTATTTTGGAGCTTTTTTTTACATGTGGCGTTTACGGAGCGTTTACGGAGCGTTTTTTTGAGCGTTTATGGAAGCGTGTTTTTCTACGCTCCGTAAACGCCACGTGTAAAAAACCGCTCCAAAATACGCGTGTAAATTTTTTACACGTGCAAAATTACACTCCAAAATACACTCCATTTTACTCCGTGTGAACTTACCCTTAGGGTGAATTCACACTGAGTAAACGCTAGCTTATTCTGAACGTAAAACACGTTCAGAATAAGCGGCGTCTAAAGCAGCTCCATTCATTTCTATGGGAGCGGGGATACGAGCGCTCCCCATAGAAATGAATGGGCTGCTTCTTTCACTCCGTGCAGTCCCATTGAAGTGAATGGGGAGTGCCGGCGTGTACGCTCCGGCATGAGCAGAGCTTGCCGTATACGCCGGCACTTCTCATTCACTTCAATGGGACTGCACGGAGTGAAAGAAGCAGCCCATTCATTTCTATGGGGAGCGCTCGTATCCCCGCTCCCATAGAAATGAATGGAGCTCCTTTAGACGCCGCTTATTCTGAACGTGTTTTACGTTCAGAATAAGCTAGCGTTTACTCAGTGTGAATGCACCCTTAGGCTGCATTCACACTGAGTAACGCTGGCGTTTTTTGTGCTTATTTTTGCACATAGCCCCGAAACGCGTCAGCCAGACGTCTTTTCATCACTACCATCATGAATATCTATAACTGATTTTATGGAGCGGTTTATGCTCCGAAAAACTTTTTTACAATAAAAGTTAAGTTTTATTCAAGGAATTGATGCTGGATTTTTTCAATTATGGATGCTTGTATCTATCTGCAGGGCTGGAGTGATATGCTGATTCTGGTGATAGTAACCTATCTATCTGCAGGGCTGGGGTGATATGCTGGTTCTGGTGACAGTAACCTATCTATCTGCAGGGCTGGGGTGATATGCTGGTTCTGGTGACAGTAACCTATCTATCTGCAGGGCTGGGGTGATATGCTGGTTCTGGTGACACTAACCTATCTATCTGCAGGACTGGGGTGATATGTGGGTTCTGGTGACACTAACCTATCTATCTGCAGGACTGGGGTGATATGGTGGTTATGGTGACACTAACCTATCTATCTGCAGGGCTGGGGTGATATGCTGGTCCGGTGACTATAACCTATCTATCTGCAGGGCTGGGGTGATATGCTGGTCCGGTGACTATAACCTATCTATCTGCAGGGCTGGGGTGATATGCTGGTCCGGTGACTATAACCTATCTATCTGCAGGGTTGGGGTGATATGCTGGTCCTTGTAAAAACTTTTTTTAAGTCAAATTGTTGTCCCTGGCAAACAATGCAGGGCACAGAAACATATTCACTTCAGCAATACATCATGCAACAAGAATTGTATCAATACTAGACATAGAGAATTCGCATTTTCAGCTGATTTTTCTTTTTGTTGTGTTGCTTGTGTCAGCGTATTTCGGCCTTGCTCCCTATTCATTGCAGAATATATGGAATTCACTCTGTATACAGAAGCATCAAACAGCGGCTACTCCAAAATCTTTTTGTGCCTCATCATAGAATCGGAACACGACTTGTTGAGGTTGATTTTCAGACGCGTCTTGTAAATTATTAGCACATATCTTGTTTGGTAAGTTACTGCCGGAGCAGCGCTCATGTGAATATGAGATGCAAAATGGAGAATACAAGGTCTGTTCTATGGGTTTAATCCTTGTGTTAGTTCATTAATATGATCACAGTGAGATAAATATGGAAATAGAAAATTAGCATTGACCATGGACGGCGTTTGATTGACGTACTCATGTATTACACCGCTATATAGTTCCCATGTCAGTTTACGTTTAGCTTTTCTAAATGCCCGGATAGAAAATGCTTAAAAAATAGGAAGAGTACGTACTAGAGAGAAGGAACATGGAGAGGAAAGGAATGGGGCGGTGTTGTTGTTCATGGCACATCTTGCCTTGTTGTATGTAGAGGGTTAAATCCCTGTCCCTCTTGTGCCATAGAGACGCTCGGGATAAGCAGAGTTGTAGGGTTTGTTATGTTGTATCATGTGTTGAGATAAACTTGCACTCGGTTGTAAGCTCCTGTCACTTTCATGGGTGTAGGTCATTGTGCGGTTGTGTCCTAATACCTTCTGGAAGACTCCTTGGATGGAGAATGTACCCGGGACAGGAATGGCTCCTTAATTAAGGGCTCCTTCCTGCATTCTAGGAAATTGGGCCCGCTTTGAGGATAGCTTGGAACGTCACCAGCTTAGACATGCTGGGAAGGGAAACCTCTTTGTTCAAGGATGACAACACGTGACAGTCAGTTCATCCCCCTTCATGGTGGGATGAGAGCTGGAGTGTTTATGTCCCACCTCTCTAGAGATAGATGAACCTCATGGGATTTGTTTCAATGAATATTTGTGAGGTTTGGCCATCTGGTTTCGTTCTGGTTTGGGCCGAAATTGTTCAGCGTGAACCAGACGTGCTTTTATTATCCTTTCCTGGGCATCCTTGTGGAGCTTCATTGTCTTCTTCCACATTATAATGTTCCCCTTCAGTTGCCCCCACAGTAAAAAGTCCCTCTCCTGGTGCCCCAGTTTAAACTGGAGGCAAGAAGAGGGGGACATTAAACTATGTGGCAACTGGAAGGTGACATTAAAATGGGTACAACTGGAGAAGGACAGGGAACTGAAATTAAACATTAATGTCCTACTCCAGCTGCCACCAGATTAATGTCCCCCACCATATACGCCTGAGGTTTAATGTCCTCCTCCAGATGCCCCCATTTTATTGTCCCCATCCAGCTACCCCCATGGTTTAAGGTCCCCTCCCAGTTAAATGTCTCGGTGCAGCGACCCCCACAGTTTAATATCCCCTCAGAATACACAGGGACACAGTGGTGAAGCAGGACGCAGATGGTTGAAGCTAGGACATACCTCCCACCGACTGTAACTGCAGGACAGGACCTGGAATATGGAACTGTCCTGCTGAATCTGGGATGGTTGGAGCATATGTGACATTGATGCACCCCATATAACTGCTGAGACCCAGGAGGCCAGAAGCAGATGCTGAGGGACTGCTGGATGCTACAAGGAAGCCCAGGAGAAGCTATTATAACAGTTCCTTATGTTCCTGCTCCTCCCCTGGGGCTCTGCTTATAATACTATACTAATAGTTTGTGGGTTGTGAACTGAACTCCAAAAGTTTTGAAAAATTTAGAATAATTCTGCTTATATATTTCTCATCTCTAGTTCTGTTTGACCCTGCCATCTTGCAACCCAAATATTGTAACTGCAGTATAATTGACCACAGTGCAAAGCAGAGACTCCTAAATGACCAATCCAGCTCTATAATATCCTTCAGGTAACCAGTTATCCAGCATTTGACATAGTGAGTGATGTCACTTGTCTCCTCCTCTGCCTGGTGACTCAGGTCTCACATAGCAGACACTTCTTATGTTATCTATTCCTTCCACGTGTGGCAGCTTTAATTGACATTATGTTCTGTGCTGCACTCCAGGAAGAGAATTCCCGGGCCCTGACTCCCCGATCACAGGCAGGTCACAGTCGTGTGATGAGAATGTCTACATTGCTGTCGGCTTTCTTCACCATGGGAGGAGATCTAGAACCAGACAGATGACCTCGCCCTATATGCTTCATGTTTAAATTAAAGGTGTCAAAAGTACACAAAAACACGCGATACAATCTGAGGCTAAAGGTCACACAGTCTAAATGATCCCTAAAGAGTCCCATAGACATAATAATACAATATATAATAACCATGTATAAACCGTTCTTCGAATGTCAGAGTGCATTGACTTAAAGGGATAGTCTGGGGTAAGCAAATAAATGGTATTCTTTACGTGATGAAAAATTTGACAGCTGACAACTCTGCAGCTTTTGCAGACGTTTGCCAACAAAACCGGAGTGCAGGCTGAAGGAAGTGATGCCCTGTGCCCAGAAGATCTGGACAGAAAGATGTATGATGGTGTGTGGAGGTTACTATAGGTGACGTTCCGTATTCGGAAATGGGGAAACGGAATGTCATCGTAAAATGTGCCTGTGGCGGTCACATGACCAAATCAGCCATCTGAGTAAATATACATTTTTTGTAAATTATATGTAAGTTAGAAGTTAGTCAGGGGAAGGGTGTTTAGCTTAGTGTAGAAATATCATTTTATTCTTTAATGATAGACTCCCTTTTATACCATGTGGGACAACTGTGGAGCATATTATATTATGTGGGGCCACTGTGGAGCAATTTATACAGTGTGGCCACTGTGGAGCATTTTATATTGTGTGGTGCCACTGTGGAGCATATTATATTATGTGGGACCACTGTGGAGCATATTATATTGTGTGGGGCCACTGTGGAGCATATTATATTGTGTGGGGCCACTGTGGAGCATATTATAATATGTGGGACCACTGTGGAGCATTTTATATTGTGTGTGCCACTGTGGAGCATATTATATTATGTGGGGGCCACTGTGGAGCAATTTATACAGTGTGGCCACTGTGGAGCATTTTACACCATGTGGAGCACTGGGGAACATTATACACACGTGGGCAAAATTGTTGGTGCCCTCATTTAATGAAAGAAAAAACCGCAATCGTCACAGAAATAACTTGAATCTGACAAAAGTAATAATAAATAAAAAAAATTATGAAAATGAACAAATGAAAGTCAGACTTTGCTTTTCACTTCAAAAGAATTAAAAAAAAAAAAAAAACTTATGACACAGGCCTGGACAGAAATGATGGTTCCCATGACTTAATATTTTGTTGCACAACCTTTTGAGGCAATCGCTGCAATCACACGATTCCTGTACCTGTCAATGAGACTTTGGCACCTCTCAGGAGGTATTTTGGCCCACTCCTCATGAGGAAACTGCTCCAGTTGTCTCGGGTGTGAAGGTTGCCTTTTCCAGACGGCATGTTTCTCTCTAGAATCCCTTGATAGTCTTGAGATTTCATTGTACCCTGCACAGATTCAAGACACCCTGTGCCAGATGCAGCACAACAGCCCCTAAACATAACAGAGCCTCCTCCATGTTTCACAGTAGGGGCCGTGTTCTTTACAAGATATGCTTAATTTTTCCATAATTTTTCCATAGAGCTGATGTACCTTGTCAAAAAGTTTGAATTTTGTCTGATCTGTCCACAGGACATTCTCCCAGAAGCTTTGTGGCTTGTCAACATGTAGTTTGGTTATTATTAGAGATGAGCGAACAGTAAAATGTTCGATATTCGTTTCGAGTATCCCCTCAATATTCGACTACTCGAATCGAATATCGAATCCTATTATACTCTATGGGGGAAAAATGCTCATTTCAGGGGTAGGCAACGTTCGATCAAATTGAACTTACCAAGTCCACGAGTGAGGGTCGGGCTAGATTCTACGAGAAGTCTTTTCTCCGCGCAGAGTCTCCGCGGCATCTTCCGTCTCTGAATTCACTCTGCCAGGCATCGGGCCTGGGCAGAGTTGACTGCTCATGCCCGCACTACAAGAAAATGGCCGCTTACTGTCAAAGCGGCCATTTTCTTGTAGCGCGGGCATGCACAGTCAGCTCTGCCCAGGCCCGATGCCTGGCAGAGTGAATTCAGAGCCGGAAGACGCCGCGGGGAAGCTGCACGGAGAAGACTTCTAAAGGTAGGAGAAGAACCAGCGTTGATTGGCCGACTGTATAGCATTCGGCCAATCAATGCTGGTTCTGCATCGAATTTTTCCGTTTGAATAGCGAGTGGTACTCGATCGAGTACGAGTATTTCGAATACCGTAGTATTCGATCAAATACTTACTCGATCAAGTACTACTCGCTTATCTCTAGTTACTACTTTTGTCAGATTCAAGTTATTTCTGGGACCATTGTGGGTATATCTTTCATTAAATGAGGGGGAACAACAATTTTGTCTATGTGTGTATATACTGTGTAGGGTCGGGAACAGGAAAATGTAAGCTACATCTGGTGGGGCTCCAAAGATCCTGTTGACAGAATAGAGTAAATAGAGACAGAATACAGGTAGGGACATTTATATTTCAGATCTGGATGGATGGATGGATGTGTTGAGGTTTCCATCTGCTCTTGAAAGGTTTTTGTCTTTACAAATCCTCCTGGCCAAAGGTTCGAGAACTAATCTAAATGACAAGGTCTCCGGATACTGAGCTGTGAAATATCCCAATGGCAGATAATTGGTGTGTGTGATTCAGGAGAGTTATGTGGTGACACCAGGGCTGCCGCACTGAGATGACAGCCATAATGAGTATTGATAATTAGTCGTCGGTAATTAAATCCGACATATGACAGTATCTAAATAACCTTCCATCTGTTACTCTGGAAACCACCGAGTTGTTGTTGTGAATGGACATGGGTAATAGCAAAAACATCCGGGGACATTAGTCTAATTTTACATTATTACATATATTCATCCACATTGTTACATATGGCTCTAGTGTAGCAGACAGTAGTCTGACACAACTCACTTAGTGGGATTTTAGACTGTGTTCTCTGTCAAGTATTATTTATACAGATCATGATACCTCTCAATACAGGAGATAGAAGGAACCAAGTATGGACTGTCCCTTTAAAGGGATTTTACCATTAAAACCTCTTTTTTTGTAGATAAGACGTCGGAATAACCTTTAGAAAGGCTAGTCGTCTCTTACCTTTAGATGAGATCTCCGCCGCGCCGTTCCTTAGAAATACCGGTTTTTACCGGCATGCAAATTAGTTCTTTTGCAGTGATGGCGGCGGGCCCCAGTGCTGGAAATGCGATGGGGGCGTCCCCACTTCTGCTCGAAAACAGGCTGCAGTGACACCTCTATCTTCTGCTGGATCCTCCCCTTCTTTCTTCGTCTTTCTTCGCCATCACCTCTGACGCCTGCGCAGTTGGCTCTGCCAGTGAGACACTAGTAGAGCCAACTGCGCATGCGCGCAATTGCGGCGTCAGAACTATGGCCGTGGGCATGTGCAGTCGGCTCTACTAGTGTCTCACTGGAAGAGGCTACTGTAGTCTGACTTTTTAACTTTTTTTGATGGAGCTATGTAAGTCTGAGGCCCCGCGTTGTGGAAATTCAGCTTTTTTTTGTTGCAGATTTTGTTGAGTTTTTTGGAACCAAAGCCAAGAATGTCTACAAAAGGAATGGGAGATATATAGGAAGTTCTTATATTCAATCCATTCCTGGCTATGGCTCAAAAAAAACGCAACAAAATCCGCAACAAAAAAAAGCTGTGTTTCCGCAATGTGGGGCCTTAGCCGAAGGGTTCTTTTTTTGCTGGACTAGTTGCAGTTTTTATTACCATTTTTTGGTATGTACAACTTTTTGATCACTTTCTATTCTATTGAGGCGATTCATTTTAGAATGACAGCATTATTATTATTTGGTATTAGTAGTAAAACATGATATGGTATCGTAATGGCTCTCCGGACAAAGTTGTCCATGAGCCTCATGGGGTTTTTTGCCTTCCCCTGGATCAACACTGTAGGGATTGTAGGGTTATAGGTTGGACTTGATGGACTGATGTCTTTATCCAACCTCATCTACTATGTAACTACATGTATGTATGACATCCTGACGCTCATTGCGCTAACCACTGAGCCACTGTGTGGCCCCGCATCCCATTCTATCTGAACCAATTCGGACCGAACTGGAGGGTCACTTTGTCTGAACACAGGACAAAACAAATCTTCAGAGGATCATCTTTAGTGATATGTGCATGGCAAAAAGTTTTTGGAAAATTTGCAAAAAATGTGGCTCATTATGAACGCTTCGCTCATCTCTAGTGATGGCCTATTGTGGCAAGAAAAACCCCTGAAAGAAAACAATGTGCAAAATAATATTCATCAGTACCTTCAATGCTCGATGTTTCCGTCTCCACAGGACAATAGAGCAATCTTTGCAGAACATTTTGGTGATTCCCGGAATGTAATTATTAGCATTGTTACTATTGTTATTGCAGTTTTATAGGGTTAATTAAATCACATGATCATATTGTGTACTTGTTGGATATATCGCAGGGATGTCTCAGACACAGGATTAGTCTCCAAGCTCCGTCTAGTACCGTCGTCTTTAGAGGAGAATCTTCCTGGAGATGTTGTGATGTGAGAAGTCGGTGACCAGCGTGTATGGTTACAGAACCCTTTGAGGTTTCGGCTCCTTGGTACTATGTGACTTCCCTCTATAGTAAATAGATGCTGCATATCATTTAGCGCCCCGATACCTTTTTATTCGGCCTTTGCTTTGTACTGTTAGTCATGAGAGATCCTTTCATGTCCTCCCCGGGGTGTATGAGGAGTCCAGCTGAGGCCTTGGCAGAGGAGGTAGCATTTTAATGTCTTACAACTGATTACCAGTAGATTCTATAAAAAGACTAAGATCCGACAGGGAAAAAAATCAAGTTTTACTGCAAAATGCCAAATGTTCCATCCTATTAGTGGGGAAAATATTCTTACTTTCTCCGTAGTTGAGATGAGATGAAGAATATCTCATTACCAGAGGTTCATGTTAACACTTGAGATGCCATAAAACCTGTTATAATATGCATGTTTTTGTTCTTTTTTGAGTTTTTTTTTGAAGGGGGTTAAAAGGTCCCTGTTCTAGGATAACTCTTAGTACCATAACTGGTATGTAAAGATCTTCCCCCTTACCACTAACGTAGAACTGATCAGCTAAAGAAAGTGTTTCATTTCTCTACAGTGCCCCCACAGGTGACATGAAGCATTACACCATTCCCAGTGAAATCTATGTCTTGTTTATGCCATGTATGAATCCTCCAGAGCAGATAATGCTCTTTACATCTACTCTCTGGTCTATGTAATAGATGGGATGAGATGGGTTAAGTACCCTTGTGGGTTGGCCGACCCATTTTGGTTTATTTGTTCCATACATTAGAAAAAAATTGTCCAGTCCCAACAGTTTCAACAGCTGGGGCTGACTAACCAGAAGGATTGGGCGTGTTTTATATTGACAGTTAGGCCTCATGTATACTACCAAGTGTGCAGGACAAGGCTTTCCTGATGGGGAGTCCAATTCCAGTAATTATAGAGAAGGTCCCATCCTGCTCCGTGGAAATGGAATGGATCAAATAGAACCTCCTATTGAACTCAATGGGGGACAGTTGACACTTGGATATCATCCAAGCATAATCCTAGCACATCCTATCCACTATAAAGTCGGTTCCCCCTTGCCATGGACACTTCTTGAAGAATGGCCACCAGTGGCGTTGTCTAACACTGGTTTACCACACCCTTGAAAACACACTCAAAGCCAAATAAAATGGCGGATAGCCCAAGATGAGAAACAGGACTCTGGAGGAATGGGAGGTAGAGTCCAGGGAAGTTGAGTAAATACAGTTTTTATACACCTTCCCTGCCTATGGTTAATATTCTGGGAGCTGAAGAGACCCCAGAGTAAAGTAAACACATTTCCCCACCTTCAGTTTGGCCCAAACCAATTTTTACCAGCAAACCAAAAGAATAACACATATTGAGTGAATTGCTAGTAAGGACACTGTGACAAGGATTTCCAGGACTAAAATACTGATGACCTTAGGCTACATCATCACTATCAGATTGGGCAGGGTTCGTCACTTGGCACGCTCACTGATCCTTTGTTTGGGACCGTAGTCTTCTCGCAATAAGCTGTGCTTGGTAAAGTAGCTCAGCCCCATTCACTAGAATGGTTCTGAGCTAAAAACAGGCCATATAACAAAAGAACATGACTTTACTAGTGTTGGGTGAACTTCTGCAAAAGTCATCTTGTGAAGAAACCCCAAAATATAATAAGCGGAAGCCTAAGGGAGGTGCACAAACATAAGCAGTCTTTCTTATCTTTCCTAGGCTCTATCACTGCGTCTAATACTGATTTCCGTCCTCTTTGGGGGGTTTTTGGCATCCTGAATGACATTAGTGGCTCCAATCACAGGCCTCAGTGGTTCCCTGGGGCTGATGATGTCATTGAGGAGGCCGGAAGAGGTCCACAGATGATGGGAATCTGCACTAGACACCATAAAGGAGCACAGAAGAGATGAGTAAGACTGTTTATGCACCTCCCATGGGCCTCTGCTTATTATTATATGGGGTCAGACGCAGGGGTGAACCTACCTTTTTTGCCGCCTGAGGCGGACAACAGAAAGCCCCCCCCCCTGAGAGGAGGGGGGCGGAGCGAAGGGGGGCGTGGCGGAGTGGCGTTAGCAGGCAGAGAGCAGGCAGGGAGAGGACCTGCTCTCTTCCTGAGCATGAGGGGAGGCCGCTGGAGCAGCGCTGCGTCCACAGGGCCTCCCCAATCCTCCGCTCTCTTCCCGTGCCGGGCTGCCGAGACGGTGATGCTAAGCCAGTCCAGCTTGTCCTGGACTGGCTTAGGTAAGCAAAAATGCCGCCCCCCCTTCCCCCGGGGCCCTAGCATAGCACCGCCTGAAGCGGTAGCTTAAGGTCGACTCATGGGAGGTGCGGTGCTGGTCAGACACTAGACTATAATAGTAGTTCACGACAAGCCCCAAAATTTGTAATCTGTTTGTTCATCCCTAGAAGCCTCACCTAAGCATGGATCACCGATATTTTACTTTCAGGAAACCCTTCTATGTCTAGAGTCTGTCCTAGCAGATTACCAAGGACCCTACTTATTACATGGGATTGAATGGAATTAATTGAGAGTCCAGATCTGGTTAGTAAAGGGGACATAGGGGGGAGTATTTTAAGGTCAAGTCATTACACTTTCCATGCTTTTCAGTCTTGCGCTTATGCAACGTTTGAGTGCTTAGACCTCCTCTTTGTGCCGCCGCTTACCTTTTGTTCCAACCTTTGATAGATTTCGTGTTTTCCCTCATTATCCTCTGTCTATAAACTGCTATGAATGCTATTAAATAATTATGGAACATAACACCGAGCAGAATGAAATCTAAGCAAAGTATTCTAATGAAGTAAATCACAAAGTTCACCCAGAGTTTATGTAACTTTTTAATTTGTCCAAAATGTAAACCGACAATGGTTCTTCTTAGATAAATTAACGCAATAATTGTCAGAATGATGATTTTTACACAATGCTCGGAAAGTAAGAAAAAAAGAGACTTGACAATGCGCAACTTCTGTGAATGCATCATCTCACATTAGTGTCCAACGTACAAAAGACACAAAGGAATCAGATGTAAAAGGAAATGTTAAATCTGATGACATTTACTAATGTAAAACGCTTTTCTTATAGTATAATCTGCCAAATTACACAATTCCGACACATATCCAGAATAAAAATGGACCCAACATGTTTCAAATGGCCTGAAAAGCAATTTATAAAGTGGGATCCCAATCTATTAGCCTGAAGAGCGTCTCTCTTTCTGGAGGACCTGACATGTCCATACATGGACTGATTGCAATGGACATAGTGTAATACTTCATTTGCCCTTTGGGGGTGCAGTAGGGAAGTAAAAAACATGCTTCTAGGTCTGCCCACAGTAGGATGAGCCGTGATTAGCTTATCCACATGAGACCTCTCTAACACAAATACAGTTTGAAGGCAGATACCCCTATTAAAGCGAACCACAAAGCACCGGTTTCAGGGAAAATGAAGCACTGCATGATTTCCATGGATGACTGCATAGCAGGTCTGGCATAAGGGGTCTTTACAGACAGTATTTTATGTTCTAAATAGAATCAAGAAGGCATAAGAATATGTAAAAAATTCTACCTGTCCATGATCGCCACACCGCCCCAGTTATAACGATTCCAAGTCCTCACTGCTCCTAACTAGTGTCTTACAGAGATGGCTGGAGATGCTCAGTCAGTCTATAACTGGTGGCAGCAATGACCCGCCTCAGCCAGTGATTGGCTGAGAGAGCTCTCCAGCCACTTCCTGTGCATGTCAGATAACAGGAAGTAAGGACCAATCAGGACCAGAAAGCTCTATAATCAGTAAGAGGTGACAGTAATATTTTTTTATGCCCCTTTAATCCTATTTAATACGAAAAAAATTAATAATTTATCAAAAATGATAATAATAACAATAATAATAAATACTGGAAAACCCCTTGAAGGGGGAGAGCCCCCTCTTTTAGAAAAACTTTTCAGGCCCATATAGGCCTTCTCTGCACTGAAATCAATGGCAAGCTACACGAGAGCTTATGACCCTGATGGACAGGACAGAAAAGGTCATATCGGAACGACTCCTTAACTAACATGTTAATGTGCAATCCATAGTTACCACTGATAGCTGAATACAATCAGATGACCACAGCTCAGTAAACATTTGGCTCAGTGATTCAGTACATTTACCCATAAAGTACCGTGAACGCAACCCTATAAGGTGTTGTATGAGATAAGCATTTGGATTTTCCTCCCAAAACAGCGCCACCTTTGTCTATAGGTCATGTCTGGTATTGCAGCTGTTTTTGAAAGAAGGCAAAAGAAAATCTATATATTATATCAAACACTGTTTTAGTATACGAATGCCCTTGTAAGCCTTCACGTAAATCTTCATCAGAACATCGATTGTTAATACTGAGTAATAAAAAGTGTTACAAGGTCCTATACAGAACATTTCAGTACACAGAACACATGGCGACTTCTTAATATACGGCACTACACCAAGTTTAAGGTGGACCTTCACAATCTGGTCCAGAAGACCAGAACTATCTATAGGACTCATAAAGTTCATATAAAGTGCATTCCAATAGCAAAGTCTGCGTCAATGTCTATATGTATTGGCTTCGACTACTGCAGTTTGGTCGCTCAGCTGGTATACTTGTCATGCAGACCATCTCTCGCTCAGGAGGTGCTGGTCTATATTCACCTTTTTCTTCACGGCATACGCATGCGCGTTTACATACACAATTACAGCATAATATAATACCGCTGATGAGGATGAAGGCGATGGTAGGCCATGCCAAGAAGAGGGCTTCTCCCATCTCTATCCTCAAGGCTCCCCGACATACGGAAGAATCGTAGGCTTTGGTGAGGATGTTAGCGCTTGTCCAGATGACGGGAATTGCGATGAGGAAAGTGCTCAAAATATAGAGGATCCCAGCTGTGAGTCGCATACAGTGCCTTGTCTCCTTGCCATCTTTAGAGCACCTACCCATCAGGACGCCCACCACTGAGAAGATGAAGGCAAGAAAGGTCATCATAATAGCGAAGCCCAGCAAGATCCTTCCAGCTTTCAAGTCCATGGTGAGGGACACCTGGGATTCATAGTTGGTGCAGTGCATGGACAGTCTAGCTTGGTTGACACAGGTTGTCCACAAACCATCCCATCGGCTGATCCAGTAGCCATCGATACGGCCATTTATTCCATTATTTTCGGCCAGGATAGATATCCTCCACTGAGGCATGAACGTCATGATCCAGGTGAGTACCATGCCAACCCCACCGCAGATGATCCCGATGATCTGAACCAAGAACCAAGACATGTTTCTTGAAGGACTTGGAGACTTCTTCTCAGTAGATGTGGAGGTGAAGTTCTGACACGCTGCTGTGTATCAGTGTTAGAATACTTGCCTGGAGCCGACAAATTTATAAATCTAGTCACGTGGAGCGAACAATGGGATAGATGACTGAAGTGTGACATAATCACGGCTAATTATTACATACAATTCACATTAATGTACACTGCGAGAGGTAAAAAAAACCTGACGTGTGGCCAATGATTGTTTTGTTCTTAATACATGTTAATTTTTCTAATGTTACCACCATTGTATACAATGTAAGATCGGAATCATTTCAATAAACATTAATATACTGTATAGGCTAAACTGTATGGGACAGATCGGAGGTTGTCATGTGTCACAAGTGATCGGTGAACTGCTGAATGATGAATAAAAAGGGTAGAGAGACTACAAACCCTTCTGCCAGAAACAGCGCCTCCTTTGTCTATAGGATATGCCTGGTACTGCAGGCTGTGTGTACTCAAGTTAAGGGTTCTGGACTGGAATCCACAAAGAGTCGTGCTGTTATCTTAAAGATTATTATTCAGTCTTGGAGCACTATTATGTGCTAACTTAGTGACCAACTGGTGGGATAGAAGACCTTGCCTACAAGGGATGATAATCTATAGGGGAAAGGGGATAGATAGTAGGTGAGGGTAGAAGCTTGAGATGGTGGCGTGGTGGTGGCAGGGTTATCGGAGGTTGTAGGTTTTCTTGAAGAGAAGGTCTTCAGGTTGTATTTGATGGTTATGATTGTGGAGGACAGTCTTATGTATTATGGTAGTGAGTATAGGGGGTGCATAGGTGAAGCCTCGGAGGAGGGTGTTTAAAGGGCAGATAAGAGAAGAGTGAAGGAGGTCCTGAGAGGAGCGGAGATGACATGGGCAGATAGCGGGAGATTCGGTCAGAGGGGATAAGTTGTGGATGGCTTGGAATATCAACTCACTGGACAATGGGTAGTCAGTAAGGGGATTGAACAATATGACACAATTAGAGACTTCACAACGAATTAGATTCGACCCAAATATTCCAAATTGGTTGGTCTTTAATTTAGGATTAATCTTGAACAAGCTAAAATGGCTGCAGTGACATACATTGTGGTGAATTATTATACTTTGGGGTCTCTTCATACACCAGAGTATAATAGGTGGATGGCCAGGAGAGGTGATAAAAATAAGAAAATAATTAATACTCACCTTCCTTTACCTCTTTTGGGCATTCTTGTGGTGACTGGCGGTCTTTGCCTGTCAGATGCTGTGAGGAATGCCCCCCCTCCCCAGTAGTAGTCTATGGATGAGTATTGTTGGGGGGTGTTCCTCACCACTCAGTGTCATGGCTGGGTGGTAAGGAACACCCCCTCTGACAGTATAGCGCTATGGACGGTACGGTCAGCTAGACTGTCAGGAACGCCCTACTGACAGTCAGTAAGCTATCAGTAAGGGTAAGTTCACACAGGGTATTTTGGATCGGAACCTGAGGCGGAGGCCGCCTCAGGTTCCAGTCCAAAATACGGGTAGCCACAGCTGAATGCCGCTGCACTGCACCAGCATCCAGCCTCGCACTTCGCTCCAGATTAGCCCCAATGAATGGGCCTAATTGGGAGGAAGGAGTGTCTTCAGGCCAAATCGAGGCGACTCGGCCCGAAGAATCAGCATCTCCTTTTTTTCCGGGAGACAGAAGAAATGGCTCCCGGAAAAAAGACCTGAGTACCTCCCATTGATTTCAATAGGAGCCGTCTTTTTGGTCAGGATTTTGAGGTGGATATGGCCTCAAAACCCTGACCAAAAATCTTCGTGTGAACTTACCCTAACAGCACCGATAGCTCTTGCCCCAAAGCACATAATGGGAAAACCGACAGTGCGTTGAATTCAGCGCAGTGTCAGCTTTCTAGCGGTATATAAAACCGTATTTGCCTGAGGACATGAAAGGTCCTTCTTTAAGCAAAAAAGGTTTCCATCTTTTGAGACCAATTGCCAGGAAAGAAGATCAGACACCCAGCAAAGGTGATGAGAGATGAATATCAGCCTCTGCTTGTTATAGTCTGGGGTCTGAAGAGACCCTAGAGTAAAATAATACGACATCCACATCTGACAGAAGGAACCAAAACTCACAGGATAACCTAACAAATATTCACAAGGCAAATCTTGCAAGGGTCACCCCTCACAATTACAGATGAGTCTACAAGGAAGCTAGTTTGGGAAGTAAAGCTTGTTATAGGATGTTGGCCGGCCGGAGGTCGATGAAGCGTTTGGCCTGGGGGTGCAATGGGTGGAATGGGAGAAAGGAATAGTCAGATGCAAGGTGGGTTCACATTGATAAAGCTGGGTGTATAGAGACCCTCTTACTAGGAAGTAGTTACTGAGCGTTACTAGTTTATTTGTGTGTGTGTATATATATATATATATATATTATAGTGACAAGCATCACGTGCACATAAAACTAGTATGCAAATACTGCCCATAATACATGTATGTTGCATGTCAAGTATATACAAATATCCATAATCCATATAACAGCGCATACCTATGTAAAACCGTACATACACATATACATTCATACATATATAAATAAGCCACTTATAATCCTGACACTTCCAGGAAATAACACGTGTCAGAATAGGATAAAACTTATCATTAACTGATGCCAAGTTGTACTGAACATGACTTGTCTCTTACTGTACCAGCCACGGCATATTTGGTACCTCGTGTCCTCAGGTAAACATTTGTCATCGTGCGGGGTTATTATCACCTTATGCAATTTACAGTTTCTGTCAAGTGATCGCTGGATGGAAATCAGCAGCTAAATGAGATGTATTAACACTTGCAATGAGGAGCATTTCTATTGCTATGAATTAAAGGGATACTACTAGAGATGAGCGAACAGTAAAATGTTCGAGGTTCGATATTCGTTTCGAGTAGCCCCTCAACATTTGACTACTCGAATTGAATATCGAACCCTGTTATAGTCTATGGGAGGGAAAATGCTCGTTTCAGGGGTAGGCAACGTTCGATCAAATTATACTTACCAAGTCCACAAGTGAGGGTCGGGCTGGATCCTCCGAGAAGTCTTCTCCTTGCAGCTTCCCAGCGGCATCTTCCGGCTCTGAATTCACTCTGCCAGGCATCGGGCCTGGGCAGAGCCAACTGCACATGCCCACACTACAAGCGGACATGTGCAGTCGGCTCTGCCCAGGCCCGATGCCTGGCAGAGTGAATGAAGAGACGGAAGACGCCGCGGGGACACTGCACGGAGAAGACTTCTAAAGGTAGGAGAAGAACCAGCATTGATTGGCCGACTGTATAGCATTCGGCCAATCAATGCTGGTTCTGCATCGAACTTTTACATTCCAATAGCGAGTGGTACTCGATCTTGTACGAGTATTTCAAATACCGTAGTATTCGATCCAATACCTACTCGATCGACTACTACTCGCTCATCTCTAGATACTACCATTAAAAACTTTTTTTTGTCATTGACATGTCGGAATAGCCTTAAGAAAAGCTATTCTTCTCCTACCTTTAGATGTCTTCTTCGCCCCACCGTTCGGTTAAAATCCTGTTTTCCGCCGGTATGCAAATGAGTTCTCTCGCAGCACTGGGGACGTTACCAAAGCTGCGAGAGAACTCTCCAGCGCCGCCTCCATCTTCTTCTGGAATGCCCTCTTGATGTGTCTTCTTCCGGCACAGGCGGTGAAACTTGTAGGCTTCGGGCAGAACCGACTGCGCATGCCCGTGGCCAGAAGAAAAATGTACACAGTAAGTAAGCGGCCATTTTCTTGTAGCCTGTGGGCATTCGGAGTCGGCTCTGCCCGAGGCCTCATGTGCATACCAACGGAAAATGGAATTTTAACTGAACGGCGGGGCAAAGAAGACTTCTAAAGGTAGGAGAATAGCCAACGACAAAAAAAAAAAAAAAAACGTTTTTAATGGTAGAATCCCTTTAAGAAGCCATCTTGAGCACAGCAAGAATCTGCAGCACAATATCATATGTATTACCAGCTGCATACTAGGTTCTTGCAAAGATTATAACTAGTCTCTGGGGTCTCAGCAGAAAACTCATTTAATGCTTAATTAGTTGGTAACTTTTCAGACATCCTAGTCTCATTTAATAGAATATATGATCATGGACCAAAATGTAATGCACTTTATTAAAAAATGTTGCTGTTTTCTGCCTGAAAACCTTCTCTAAAGTTCCTGCCACTAGGTATCTCCCTTCTTGGTAGTTTGCTGCTCACTCCCTGTTACTAGGGTAATTCTGTCTTTAGAAACCAACAGGCTCAATAAAGGAACACAGTGAGTGGAGGAGAGAAGGGCAGAAGTAGCTATAACTGGCATCAAATGCAATGTCTGGAATTATAACCCACATGGTGAATGCCGTAAAATGTTGGTTAAAACCAGAATTGTGTTAACGATGCATGTTGGTTATAGAGTACACCAGAAACTGAAAACATGCAGCTGCATTAGGTTCCTGGAGATATTTACTTCACAAAACTGGCTTAAATGGGTGCTGTTAAGGACAATTAGCCTCTATTCACAGGATAGGGGACAATAATCAGATCCCCCCCCCCCCCATCAATTAGGAGAAATGGGGACTGCGCTAGTGTGACGGGTGCTCCAGTCATTGCCATGAGGCTGCTGGGACTGTTGTCTTTGGCGGTGTCCGCAGCCATATAGCAGTGAGGGCTGCAGACACTGCATTCACTAGGGGGCTTTAGGGGGATTTTCAGTCCCCCTTCTCTTAAACCCTGGCTTACCTGGCGGTTCGACCTCCAATGATCAGACACTTATTACCTGTCCAGTGGATTCCACTGTATCAATCTTTTCATCCCAATAAATCATTGGGATTTATTGTAACAGAACAGAAATAATTGGGAATCGTATTAAAGGGGTTGTCCTGGAATTGGACAAATCACGGAGGAGGCGGGAGAAGGTGTAACATAAAAAAAAATCATACTCAGCTGTCTCTGGTGTTCCTGAGGCCGCCATCGCTGTTCATTGAGGTTCTGAGCTGCATCTGAAGTTCTGTGCCTCACATGACTGTGGCCAATCAGTGACAGAAGTCGCAGGGAAGGACCTACTGAGTGACCTACCGGGTCCTTTTCCAGCCACCGCTGAGGCTGCTGATTGGTCCGTGTGGGACAGGGGTTTGGCTACAAAACCAAGTCACGCGCCTGTACAAACAGCGGCGACGGACATCATAGCGAAAGGGACACATATAGAAGGTTTTTTTTACTACTTTGCTGGTCTCCTTTTCCTGGACAGCCCCTTTAACAAAACCACTTATCACTTACACCGTATAAAGCAGAATTGTCTGAAATGAATAAAGTTGGGACATTTTTGGGGTATATCTGGAGCACTACTAAGCCATATCCATGTATTGAGGACTTAAATTTTGGTTGATTTTTAAAACAACGTAAAATGTTAAAGTTGATGCGTGAAATTTTATATGGAAAAAGCTTTTTATATCATTTTCATGAACACTCATTGCAAAGTACACCGCGTTCCAAATTATTATGCTAATTCTGATTTTCCTAAATGTTCGAAACAAATGACAGTCCACATCCAAATCTTCAACCATGACGGCATAAATCACATTTTATTGGGCAAACAATGATAAAAAATTCACAAATTAAAAAATCACGATCAAAATTATTCTGCTCATCGGAATTTCTAACATTTTAGATCTGAGAATGGTCATTTGTCGAATTTACTGAAATCAGAAGTTATTTCAATCACAACCATCTTATCAGGCCAAGTAACCTGAGAACGTCGGAGCCTTCTGTGATGTCACCTTCACTATTCTTACGTCCATTGTACTTGAGAGTTTTTGGAAAGTTTCTGCTGGAATTTCATGCGCGATGTCAAAATCGCCTCCCGCAATTTTGTATTTACCGTAATTTACCGTATTTGGTATTGCCATAAACCTACTGACATGCATTGTCAGGGCACAGTGAACACCATAAAAACAAAACCTGTAAGAAAATACCGCAAACCCATTCTGAATTTTTTTCCAGCATCCCAGTTCATTGCATGGAATATTAAATATTACCAATATAAGGTGCAATTTGTCCCACAAAATACGTCCTCATACAGATCTGTGATCGGGAAAAAAATATATGGCTTTCGGAAGGCAGGGAGAAAAAGACAAAGAAAAACAGCTGTGGAAAGAAAGAGTTAAAGTGCCGGTAAGGAGGAGTGCCTCTATAAAGTCTAGATGAAGAAGAAACGGGAAAAGATGTAAATTTGCATACACAGTCGTTATGCAGAAAATGTGGTAAATTTAGAAGCTTTGAGTTGTGCCATTCCTAATCAGTGATATTACAGATAGTACAAGGCATGCGGATAGCACGCTGATAATGTCAGGCGGCATATTATCATCAAGACGGAGATAATCATCTCAGGAAACGTATCACCGCTATATACCGC
The DNA here is from genome assembly GCF_031893055.1 of Leptodactylus fuscus. NCBI lineage: Eukaryota > Metazoa > Chordata > Amphibia > Anura > Leptodactylidae > Leptodactylus > Leptodactylus fuscus. The sequence continues at coordinate 21,994,490 of NC_134266.1, read as the reverse complement.
CGAGATCTATTACCAGAGATAAAAATGTTACACATACATTAATTATACATCGCTTTACAGATTTACTTCTCTTCTATTTTCCAATCTCTATCTATCTATCTATCTATCTATCTATCTATCTATCTATCTATCTATCTCATATCTATCTATCTATCTATCTATCTATCTATCTATCTATCTATCTATCTCCTATCTATCTATCTATCTATCTATCTATCTATCTCCTATCTATCTATGTATCTATCTATGTATGTGTCTATCTATCTATCTATCTATCTATCTATCTATCTATTATCTATCTCCTATCTATCTATCTATCTATCTATCTATCTATCTATCTATCTATCTATCCGATCTTCCAGCCTTCTGGGTAATGTCAGGGGCCCCAGAGTGAATTATACGGGCATGTCAACATCATTAAATTGGGTCAAACATTGACGCGCCCCATATGACCACTAAAGCACTATCACAGGCCAGAAAGCACCAGAAGAGGCCTGGACGCCATGGTGGAGCCCTGAAGAGATCAGGAAAGGTGATATTTTTCCACACTTCCCCAGGGCTTTCAATTATTATACTCTTGGGTCTGAAGCTCCTGGGCCCCAGTGCAACAATCTGTAATGGAGTCCCAATTTACCATGTTGTCTTCTTATGTAGCAATGAAGACTTTGGGCCCCCTTAGGGTCCAGGGCCCAGTAGTAATTGCTACCTCTGCGCTCCTATAGCTACAGCATGCCCCTGATGTCTTTAGATACATGTACATTGCAGTGAGTTATTCCCCTCTCCCTACTGAGAGGACATGCATGCCCAGCCAACAGAACCTCATGTATCTAGTATATCTTGAGAAATATTTGACGTCCATTCTTGTATTTTTATTATTTGTACATTCTTTGTATCTCATGTAGAGATGAACTTGATTCCAGTATTTGCCTTATTTCGGTTCCCAGTCACATGTGTGCACGTACAATCGCACACATATTCTACCCATATAATGTATACACCGCGGCTGCCATCTGCATGCCTCACCTTGAATCATGAAGCCATGAGCTGCCAAGTTATTGCACCAGCCTGTCAGGATGAGGACGTGCCCGGGGTTGTGCTGCCAGCTTTTGTGAAATGTACGGCTACAGGTAAGGAAGTCAATGGGTGCACAAAATATATTGGGAGTGGTCATGTCCCTGCACCAGAAACTGAAATCTACACCAGCTAAGGCTGCATTCACATCTATTATAAATGTGAAAGTTTGGATGTTTGGATGTTTGTTACTCAAACAGTGGCTTCATGACTGTTATGAATTTATGTTCACATACTATATTACACTGCTCTCGCCAGGTTCTGATAAAGCCAGGTCTGTTATCTCTTTATGTAAACACTCAGCTGACCCTCAGTCCATTGTGTACAAGCATTTGCATATTATCTGATCTGCTCCAGTGCTGAGACACTGACATAGGAAAAACCATTTTAATCCAAATTGGCAATTCTCTATTTTTAAACATGCTGGGGAAAAAAAAAATCTAATTTGTGGCAAAATTCTAAAACAACGAGAGCTATGAAGGAAGCCAGAAATCACAGAGTTCTCCTGAAGAGGAGCTCAGGGGGATTGAGCAAGTTAGGCGTCAAGCGACTCTTAGAGCAGCCGAAACGCCGGAGGAGGCGCATCATCAACATCATCCACAGGCTCATTATACGGTGTCCCAGTGAGCTGCTGAGATGCCACAACAATCACAGGCACAGCGCGAAGAACAAGTTCAGCAGCAGGACAGCTTGATAGCTGCCGAAACACCGGAGCAGGCAAACCATCGACGGCAGCAATTTGCTGAATATAGGCGGATCATCGATGCCAACAACACGCAGACGAAGTCACGGGCAGAGGCTACTAGATGATATAAAGCTAGAACTAGAGAAGAAAGAAAGAAAGAAAGAAAGAAAGAAAGAAAGAAAGAAAGAAAGAAAGAAAGAAAGAAAGAAAGAAAAAGAAAGAAAGAGAAAGAAAAAAAGAAAGAAAGAAAAAAGAAAGAAAGAAATCAGCAGGCAGACCATCGAATGCAACAATTTACTTAATATAGGCGGATCATCGACGCCAACAACATGCAGATGAAGTTGCACGCAGAGGCTAGTAGAGATATATATATATATATATATATATATATATATATATATATATATATATGTATATATAAACATCTAAAAACAGAGACGAAAAATCCTACATGAAGGACTCTTATATCCCATGTATGTCAGTGTGGACTTTGTGGTCAATTGAAGTTATTACACAGACCCATCATTCCTGTCCGTTCCCCGATCCTATAATGGAAAAGCAGAACAAACTATACAACACATACTGTATATGTAAGCAGTCACAGGTATACATACATATGAAATATATGTATGGGCTGTATGTTACATATGTTCCATGTCTATATTGTGTTTTATAAAGTTATATATATATATATATATATATATATATATATATATATATATATATATAATGTTATATATTACAATGTTACATTTACAAAATACATATGTATGTATTGTTACAATATCCATTTATTGTATGTTTCTTATGTATTTGTTGTATATTACATACATGTATATTGTGTATGTTACATGTGCCTTTTTGTATGTTTCATATGTTCTAATCCTACATAGGTACTATATACATTACCTATGTTTAATCTATTTATTGTATATGTGTGATACAGGGTGTCCGGAAAGTAAGTACACGTAATGAAAGGGTGGACTTTAGCCAGTATACGAAGCGTTTTTTATGAATGAACATGTGACTAGGAATGCACCGTTGTGGCGCTGCAGGTAGACCGCTATGTCAGTTTCCTATCCCTCGCTGCGCCATGTGAAAGGAGAAACAAAGAAGAGAAAACGCTTTAATGGGAAATAGTTAATCACTGTTACTTATTACAAGAATTGCTGGAAGTGCCGGCCGCCTGCCTCCATGCAAGCAGTGCAATGCCGGGAGATGGATTGACGCACCCGTTTGCCATTCACAGACTCCTAGCATGGCCCTCACCGCGACGAACGAAGCCTGGATGCGCTTCACGAGCCTTTCACGGGTTGGCACACAACGGACTTGACGTGTCCCCACAAGAAAAAATCTTCGTTTCTCCGTTCACTTGGTGCAGCGATGGATAGGAAACCGGCATCTTGTTCTACCTGCAGCGCCGCAACGGTGCATTTCCGGTCACATATTCCTTCATAAAAAAACACTTCGTATACCGGCTAAAGTCCACCCTTGCATTTTGTGTACTTACTTTCCGGACACCCTGTATGTTGAAGGTTCGGTATGTCACTTATATACTATGTACGTATGTTACATATGTATATATTGTATATTTTACATATGCAATTTTTGCATGTTACATATGTTTTACATGCATTATACTGAGGTATATGTTACATGTGTTGTACATTGTGTATATAACATAGACAACATGGACGTGTGTTACTTACTGTATGTATATATTGTATGTTTCATGTATTTATTGCATGTTACATATGATCTAGTTCTCTGTATATGCTACATATTTACAAGTTATGGATTATATATGTTACAGATGTTCTGCTATATCTAATGTATATGCTGCATATTGTATATTTTACACATGTTCCATAAACGTATGATATATTTTCATGTTATTCATATATTACATATTTTCAGATGTATATTGTACATTTGCATATCTTTTATTTATCTATTGCATATGTTCATGTTTTTATTTCATATTTACTTCCTTCCATCTATTGCACATTTTTGCACATATATGACATATATCTCATATGTACATGTATGACGTATATCAGGCCTATAGTAAGTCATTATTATGTATTATTTCTTTTGACTCTTGCAGTTTAGAATCCTATATAACCAGCTGAACCCGTCTTCTTGCCCCGGGCAGGTGACTACACACACAGTACACGCTGGCTATGCAGTTTTATGGACGGCTAGAGCGATATTAGCGTAACGCCAGAACTGATCACTGATGATAAATTAACCCTTTCTGACGGCGCGTTTTAAAGAGACACGAACCGCAAACCTTTACCTTACATGTGTCTCTCTTCATTTCCAGAATTCAGGACTCTGGACTCGGGGACAGTTTGGGTTGGAGTCAGAAAATAGTTACAGACTCCGACCGAAAGGAAATGGTTAATTATTTTAATTATAGGTTAGAATTATTCATATGATATAATAGTTATTATATATTTACTTTCATAGGAATAAATCGACTTTTTAATTAATTAGATGCTTTACTGTATCTGACTGAGCAGGGATGTCAGCTGTTTAGGAAGGAGTCGGAGTTGGATCAAGAATGTCGAAAAATAGAGGAGTCAGAGTCGGCTCAGTCCTATTTAAGTGAATGGACTGAGCTGCAATACCAAGCACAGCCACTATGCGATGTACGGCACTGTACTTGATTTTGTGTAAAGATGTTGCCATGGTACAGGGTTTTCAAGCAGCTGATCGCTGGGGTTCCTGGGTGTTGGACCTGCAATGGACTTCAACTGATAGGTCATCAATTAATAAGCCTGGATAACACTTTTAAAGAAGTACAGATGTATAGAGACAGCGGAGCTCAGTACACAGCAGTCCCCAGAAGGTGAAGAGTTCATTAGCTCTCAACCCTGTGGCTTCTGTACACTGCTATACAGACTGTGTCAGATGTTTTATATACAGAGATATTCTCCCCTAGAATATTTAATCCTTTACGTATGCCATACCCAGGGGTGTAACTACCGCCGTAGCAGCAGAGCCATCTGCCACAGGGCCCGGGACATTAGGGGGCCCGGTGACAGCCGCTACCGCTGCGTTTTTTTTTTTATAATAGCCCGTTACCGGCTGGAGTTACTCCAGCTAGTAACAGGCCCTATTTATTTACCGATCCTGGCAGGTAAGTGACACCACGGGCCCCACAAAGACTATTATTATACTCGGAGGTCTTTTCAGACCCCCGAGTATAATGATCAGAGGCCTGGGAGAGGTAAGGGAATATAAAAGACACTGTTACTTACCTCTCCACGATCCAGGCAGGCCTCAGGCCTAGTTGTCTGACATCTCTGTCGTCACATGAACCCGGCCTGTGTCCCGGGTCATGTGATGTCTGACATCATTGAAGAAGGCCGACAGCGTCGGAGCCGGGGACAGGTAAGCAACAGTGGTTTTTTTATGTTTTTATTCCCCCGGGTCTCCGATTATTATACTCTGGGGTCTGAAAAGACCCCAGAGTATAATAATTGTTTATGGGTGTCCACAGTGGGGCATAATACTGTGTGCAGGGGCCACTATGGGGTATAATACTGTGTGTAGGGGCCACTATGGGGGATAATACGGTGTGCAGGGGCCACTATGGGGCATAATACTGTGTGCAGGGGCCACTATGGGGTATAATACTGTGTGCAGGGGCCACTATGGGGCATAATACTGTGTGCAGGGGCCACTATGGGGTATAATACTGTGTGCAGGGGCCACTATGGGGGATAATACTGTGTGCAGGGGCCACTATGGGGGATAATACTGTGTGCAGGGGCCACTATGGGGCATAATACTGTGTGCAGGGGCCACTATGGGGCATAATACTGTGTACAGGGGCCACTAAGGGGGATAATACTGTGTGCAGGGGCCACTAAGGGGGATAATACTGTGTGCAGGGGCCACTATGGGGGATAATACTGTGTGCAGGGGCCACTATGAGGGACATAATACTGTGTACAGGGGCCACTATGGGGCATAATACTGTGTGCAGGGACCACAATGACGGCCGTAAATGACGGCTGTAAATGACGGCCGTCTTTTCCTATAGAACTCTATGTAAACGTTTTATGACGGCCGTAAAAGACACACAAATTACACACAAATGACGCCTGGCGTTACTCTGTGTGAATGCAGCCTTAGGCAGAAAACTAATATAAAGGGGTTGCTAAATTGTATTACAAAATGTATTATCCTACTAATATTATAAATGTGAAAGTTTGTGTGTTTGGATGTTTGATCCTCAATCACTCTGAAATGGCCAAATGGAGTATAGTGAGATTTGCCACATACCTAGAATGGCGCCCGGAAGGATATATGGGCGCCTTAAGATCCCCGTAGGTTGCCGGTTTTTGCCACCGCAAACCCCAAAATCCCGGTCGGCAGAGGCTGAAGGACCTGAGATGACGTCATCTCAGTCCTATGTGCTGATCTCCGATTGGAGCAAGTGATGGAGGGGGTGGAGCTGTACAGACTCAAGCCAGCCGCAGAGCCTTTCCGTTCTCTGATTTGAGCAGCGGAGACAGGGGGTGGAGCTATAGCGTCTCAAGCCGGCCGCCAAGCGACAGGAATACAATGGCAGCGCATATGTAAAGCCCTGAACCTGCCGGTATCAGTGGAGCCCAGAACACGGCGTGGATGGGTGAGTCCGCTGGGGCTACAAGGGTTGGGAACAGGGGTTGACCGGGTGTGAAGGAGGGGGGGGGGGAAGGGCGGAGAAGGAAGGCCAGGGTCCCTTCGGAGAGGCCCACCGGGGTCATGCGTGGAGGAAGAGGGGAGCTCAGTGTCGTGGTGGCCGCGGGGCAATGGGAGGGAGCAGGGCTTGGTCTGCGCTGCAGGTGTGTCACGCACAAGGGGAAGGGGGCCGCGGACGAAGTCGCGGGTATTGCTAGTATAAAATAAAATTCAGTGTTACAAAATACTATTCTGTGGAACAAAGTAACATATTGTGTCACAAATTGATTGATTGATTGATTGATTAATTCCTCTTTATAATGCAAACAAATGACAACCTAATCGCTGCTGTTTGTTAGAAAAAAATTTATTTTAGAATTCTGTACACACAAAACATATTTCTGTGACCACACAAGGGATTCTGTGATTACTGTCCTAAGGAACACATATTATTCAGGGGACGGCAGCACAGAAACCTCCTCTTATAACTTCGGCCTCCGACAACTTTTTTCAACAATTTTCTGCAATAAATCCGATTTCATTCTGCGTCTTTTACCTCCTTTCTCGTGAATTATCCTGTCCTTTGGCTGTAATAATGACACATGCCGTCAGTCTTTCATTTTCCTGATTTCCAGTTCTCTCAAGTAACAGAAAAAAAAAATGCTATTAAGCGTCAAGATCAACAAAGGTAAATTATAATAAAACAAAATGAAGAATGTCTTGGAGCAGACTACCCGGGAAGATCTTAAGTGTCATAAGAAGAAATGAGGCGTCCCTCCGCTAGAATGTCAGAAGAAATGGAATCATCTGCCTGATTATGTTTTTCTTGTCCCGCTGTCAGGCATTGAATTCTGTTCATCTGCCAGAGATAAGCGGCCAATTGTAATCTACAATGACTGGTCTAATATGGAAGACTTATCACGCCGACAAGGAAATTGTGATGTCTATAGCGTAAGTGACGATGCGGGGCCGTCACCGGTCAGGAGAAATACCGAAAGTCTTAGGGACCAAGCAAAAGACAATAAAAAAGCACCTCAATATGTAATAAAAGTAAAATATATTCTCACCCCGGCAATCTGATCTTAACCTCTTCAGTCATTGGGTCATTTTTTCCTGGTTCAGGGCCAGACGCATTTTCAGCTTTTTTCGTACATGTGACTTTTTTGTTTGGGTTATCCAAATTATTTTTGTGTCTTTTTTCAGGGGTACATAGGCCTTTATTTTTATGGATTTTTTTCTTTCTTTTTTTTTTATATCTGGGAAAATGTAAACAGAAAAGAAGAATAAGTAGGGGGGTTGTTTGACCCATTTTTAGTGTTTTTTTCTCTCTAGTATGGTCACTATATGTAGGTGACACATAGTAGGAGCAGGGATAGAACCTGTGATGTGGGTGCATGGTAGCGGTATTATTTACTAGCAATAACCCGTGACTTCGTCCGCTGTCCCCTCACCCTTGCGCAAACCACCTGCAGCGCCGCCCTTCCTTGAGGCCGGCGCCGGCCCCTCCCACAGCATCGTGGGCTGGGACCCCACGGCCCCGCTGCTGCACCTCTGGCCCTCCCTGGGCTTGTTCGGGCTGGATGCGCTGCTGCATGCTACGCCAGCCTGAGGCAATGTGTGGCCGGCCGGCATGTCAGCAGCGTTAGGAACGATGCGGGCAGCCGCCATGTTCATCGTCGGCTTCCCACGCGCTGGCCACGCCCACAATTCGGCGGCAACCTATGGGCCAATGTGCTGGCTCCCTATCCTGCCCACACACCGGCATGCACCAATAGCAGCTGTGTGTAAGTCTCTGCGGTGACGTCATGCCCAGGTCGACAGCGGAGCAGGAGACAACTTTAGAGGGTCACGTTGGCGTTTTGGGGTGAGTCAGACACTTTTCAAGTAGCCTATTACCCCTTCCTGGCCAATATGTAGGTGTGTGTGAAATTTCGAGGAGATCCATTCAGCCGTTCGGGTGTGATTGAGGAACAAACATCGAAACACACAAACCCACAAACATCCAAACTCACAAACTTTCACATTTATAATATTAATAGGATTTATTTATTTTACTTATTTGTTTTTAGATATTGTGACCCCAATATGGTCTTTATTTTGATGAATTCCCCTGATACATTAGTCTCAGTTGTAGGGAGAAGTCAACCTCCTAATCTGACCTGCAGAGCTGATCTCAGTCCTCTAGGACCCAACACCTCATACAGTTCCTGGGCCGCATCAGATCACATGACTGTCGGTCAAGAAGGGGAACTACATTTTGGCTCATTGGCGGAGTGTGAAGAGTGATCGGGAAGGCAGAGATGGTAATAAACCATCCCTGCTTTCTCTCTTGAATGTAATGCAGCTGAATAACTTTGCTAGGATTTACAGGGTTAGATGCCAACTGCCCAGATGTATATAAAATATATATATAAGTGTCTGACCTCTGTATAAGCAATGCCGCCCCTGCTACCTCTTGTGTCACCCCCTCTACCTCATTGATTGTGGCCCCCAGTCCCATGGTGTGAAATTACTTTCTTTGTAATGTATCTTTCTGTCTGTATTTGAACCCTACAAATTGTACAGCGCTGCGGAATATGTTGGCGCTATATAAATAAAATGTATTATTATTATTAAAGTCAATGGGCAATCAGCATCTGGTTAAAATGCACTTCCAATTATAAGACAATGTTCATAAATTAATAGTGTTGGTAAACATAAGAAACATAGAAGTCTATGGAAGGGGGATGGCTTCTGGAAAAGACACACCCATACTGCAGCTGCAACTCTGTCACAGTTAGTAACTAAGATCACTCTTTTACTTCTACTATCTATAATAAGATACGGCTGTAATACTGTACAGAATGAGGCAATAAATCAATGAGGTGTCAGCTCTGTCCTCCTCCCCACCCCTCTCCATAGACTTCTATGTGTTATGCTGAATATGGATGCTATTAGAGATAAGCGTCTGAATAAAAGGAAGGAGGAGAAAATAAATTTCTTTAATAAGATATTCCCCAGCACTATTCATCAATAAAATTAGTTTTATAACTACAGGTCCACTTAAAGCTATGTACAGTATGTGAATATAGTGATATTCACGGGGAAGGCTCAGGTACAGGATTTTGTTTTGTTTTTTTGCAAAGGGGTCCCAAATCTTCAATGTCTGTGTCTAGATCTAATCTCCTCCATACCTCTGCACCTCTGCTGGGAACACCGCCATGAAAAACAAGTCACTTAATCCTTGAGCATTTAATTTGAGCATATTTGTCAGTCTGAGAAGATGCGATTAGTTATAACAAGATTCATCTAGGGTTGGGTTTGGCATTGCAATGACGGTACGTGAAGCTATGGCTTAAGAATGCAAGATTAGATTATGAGACAGCCCAAAACGTGAGGCTTAAATTTACAGTCTAGAAACCAGGTTCTTATTGACTTAATAAAATGGGATCCTGACTATCCAGCCCATTACCACCACCGCTCCAACGCTCTGTAATTGAAGGATGACTTCTTCTACTATGACGGAAATGTTAATTGTCAGCCAGACAACATGGACAGAGCATTCGTAGGGAATGTGCCCTCAGTGCTTGTTTCTTTAGATGTAGAGTCTTGAAGAACTTTCCTTTCTATTGTTTGGAGACGTTCAATGCTTGTACTAGTGCTTGTAGGACATATAGCCCGCGGTATTGTCCTGTAATTACCCATGTACAAATGTTCTATTACAATGGAAAATTAATCATTACGAACAATACACGCGAAGGTGAAAGGGTTGCACGCGAGAACAAAGAGTCGCTGTCACAAACTGGAGAACTGTGTAGACGTCTTCCATTTCTTCCACTTTGATAAGAAGTCTTGGTTTGTGGCTCTGTTTGGTTAAAAAAATGGCATATTGTATCAACAAGTTATTACCCACCATAGAAAATGTACGTGTATTATCTCCATGGCTTGTATGGTATAGAACCAACATATTTCGCTGCCATCTACGGTGCTCACTCATATCAGTTTCTGACCCTAGTGGGGAACAAAGTCTAATTTCCATCATTATCTAAGAAGGTTTTAATGTGGGAAGAAAACCACAAAACATGTGGAGAGATGTCCATGGTCGGAATCAAATCCAGAAACCAAGACTGTTGATTGTAATTCTTCTTGGTGTTGCCAGTATATCTATAGAAGTCAAAACACTTCACGTCAATCGGTGAGATGTTCCATTTGTTCTTTCTGACCACTACCACTATTACTGTTAGTTTCATGTTACCACCCAACATGACCATGTGTAAATCCATGAGAAGATAAGGCAAGGTCACACCACAAATATGACCATGTGAAAATCCATGGGAAAATAAGTCAAAGTTCAGATACAACCCAACATGACTATGTAAAATTCATTAGATGATACGACAAGATCACATACAACCCAACATGGCCATGTGGAAATCCATGAGAAGATAAGACAAGGTCACACACAACCCAACATGACCATGGAAAATTTATTAGACAATAAGGCAAGGTCACAGCACCCAACATAACCATGTGGAAATCCATGAGAAGATAAGACAAGGTCACACACAACCCAACATGACCATGAGAACAATCCATAAGATGGTAAGGCAAGGTCACGCCACCCAACATAACCATGTGGAAATCCATGGCAAGATAAGTCAAAGTGACTGTTTCACAGGTTTGATGTACCAATATTGAATATATATCAAATCAGTATGGAAACATCATGGTAACTTTGAGCCCCACCATGCAAAATCTGCATGGAAATTATATTTTCTCAATATGTTTGTGTTTCTTCTGGGTCCTCCTGTTTCCGCCCCCCCCCCACACACACACACACACACACACTCCTGACAACATACTAATAAGTTATCTGAAATTTGGATTGTAAGTCCCAAAGGGGACAAGTAACAATTGTGATAACAATCTTTGTACAGAGCCTAAAAGAATTGACTTTCATATAAACGATAGACTTGCGTGGCCAAGATGAGTAGACAAAAATTAGAGCATGCTACGATAAAAAAAATGGACGTGTGAATGGCTCCAATCACTATAATGGATCCATGTGTTGTCCGTGTGCTATTTGCTATTCTCATGGACAGCATTAAAAAAAAATTATTATGTGAAAGGGCCGTAAATCTGTATAATCTATAACAAGGCCCCCACCCCAAGTGAAAATTTCAGTACTTACAGTCCTATGAAAAAGTTTGGGCACCCCTATTAATCTTAATCATTTTTAGTTCTAAATATTTTGGTGTTTGTAACAGCCATTTCAGTTTGATATATCTAATAACTGATGGACACAGTAATATTTCAGGATTGAAATGAGGTTTATTGTACTAACAGAAAATGTGCAATATGCATTAAACCAAAATTTGACCGGTGCAAAAGTATGGGCACCTCAACAGAAAAGTGACATTAATATTTAGCAGATCCTCCTTTTGCAAAGATAACAGCCTCTAGTCGCTTCCTGTAGCTTTTAATCAGTTCCTGGATCCTGGATGAAGGTATTTTGGACCATTCCTCTTTACAAAACAATTCAAGTTCAGTTAAGTTTGATGGTCGCCGAGAATGGACAGCCCGCTCTCAAATGATCTGAAAACAAAGATTGTTCAACATAGTTGTTCAGGGGAAGGATACAAAACGTTGTCTCAGAGATTTAACCTGTCAGTTTCCACTGTGAGGAACATAATAAGGAAATGGAAGACCACAGGGACAGTTCTTGTTAAGCCCAGAAGTGGCAGGCCAAGAAAAATATCAGAAAGGCAGAGAAGAAGAATGGTGAGAACAGTCAAGGACAATCCACAGACCACCTCCAAAGAGCTGCAGCATCATCTTGCTGCAGATGGTGTCACTGTGCATCGGTCAACAATACAGCACACTTTGCATAAGGAGAAGCTGTATGGGAGAGTGATGAGAAAGAAGCCGTTTCTGCACGTACGCCACAATCAGAGTCGCCTGAGGTATGCAAAAGCACATTTGGACAAGCCAGCTTCCTTTTGGAAGAAGGTCCTGTGGACTGATGAAAGAAAGATTGAGTTGTTTGGTCATACAAAAAGGCGTTATGCATGGCGTCCAAAAAGAAACAGCATTCCAAGAAAAACACATGCTACCCACTGTAAAATTTGGTGGAGGTTCCATCATGCTTTGTGGCTGTGTGGCCAATGCCGACACCGGGAATCTTGTTAAAGTTGAGGGTCGCATGGATTCCACTCAGTATCAGCAGATTTTTGAGAATAATGTTCAAGAATCAGTGACGAAGTTGAAGTTACGCCGGGGATGGATATTTCAGCAAGACAATGATCCAAAACACCGCTCCAAATCGACTCAGGCATTCATGCAGAGGAACAATTACAATGTTCTGGAATGGCCATCCCAGTCCCCAGACCTGAATATCATTGAACATCTGTGGGATGATTTGAAGCGGGCTGTCCATGCTCGGCGACCATCTAACTTAACTGAACTTGAATTGTTTTGTAAAGAGGAATGGTCCAAAATCCCTTAATCCAGGATCCAGGAACTGATTAAAAGCTACAGGAAGCGACTAGAGGCTGTTATCTTTGCAAAAGGAGGATCTACTAAATATTAATGTCACTTTTCTGTTGAGGTGCCCATACTTTTGCACCGGTCAAATTTTGGTTTAATGCATATTGCACATTTTCTGTTAGTACAATAAACCTCATTTCAATCCTGAAATATTACTGTGTCCATCAGTTATTAGATATATCAGACTGACATGGCTGCTGCAAACACCAAAATATTTAGAACTAAAAATGATTAAAATTAACAGGGGTGCCCAAACTTTTTCATAGGACTGTATTTGTCAGGGCTTTACAGAGATTACCACCACTGACATCAGGTCCGGTTCACATTGGGGCTTACAATCTACAGTACATATTTCACACACACAAGTCCCGGCCAATTCAATAAAAATCCCATTATACTAGTAATGTGGGAGGAAACCGGGGAGCCTTGACAAAACCCATGCAAATAGGAAGGACATACAAACTCCAGGTCGATGTCTAGGGTCAAATTTAAAATGGTTTGGTCCACCTGGTCAGCAGAGCCCCATACTACAGTACTATAATATCTGCACCCCCAGTCACTATATCCCCTCATATATTTATAGAGTAAGAATATCTTCCTATCAATCTCGAATCCAAAAAGATACAAAACAAAATGTTGTAAATATTCATTAGCATGGATAAGGAGATGTATTTGGAGCGCTCACGAATAAGGCATGTCATGTGTTTACAGGGTTACATTCTCTTCCCATTACTGTAGACACTGTACACACTGCTCAGCTAAGAGGAATGCGCTGCTGCCATAAGAGACTGTGCAATTATTCTAGGCACATGGCTGCTTCTTACATGTTAGGACTTTCTAATGGGTTTCGGTCTTTAAAAATTGTCCTGTGCAGGTGGGTTAGACTCTGACTTATTCCACGAGGTTGGGTAGCTTGACCGAGATGCAAAGTATATGTAAAATGGTGACCCATGGGTGCGTGAGCATGACGGGGTCATGTGGGTTACGTTGTATCTGCTTATGTTTCTGATGCTTTCCTATCTTTATTGAAAATCTGTATTTGTTTTAATTTAGGATATTAGTGAGTCATATGTATATGTAATATGGAATGTGTAGTCATTGGAGTAAGTGCACTGTTGCTTTAAGATGATATCACACAGAACTGACTCGTGGTCACATGTAGGAACATGTTTACTGCAACCGCACGTGGGGCTCATAGAGGTGGGGAGAGATATAAGTAGGATACATAGAGCACTGTATAAGGAGAAGTGCAGATATAAAACACACCGTCCCCTGGATAGTCAGGCTGCAGTGATGGTGGAAATGGACTCAAAATGAGATCTGATGGGGCAAAGGCAAAGTCTTCCCCTACAATGCTAATATCATAGAGAGGGGCTGTGAACTACCCCACTGGTCAAGGGTCTGCGATGAGACTGATCACTGGCCTCAGTGGTCGCTGGCGAGAGACTGGTGAGGTCCCTCAGATATGTCACCAGTTCCTCACCAGGATCTTCTAAGCCATTGATTGGCAGTCATGTGGTTCCAACGCAGGATGGAAGGGGGACCAGGACTGTACAATGGAGCACAAGGGATAGGTGAGCATAACGTTCTCCTTTTTTATGTTTTGCACCCACTCTGGCCACCCCTGAGTTACCTTTTACTCCTGGAGAATCTCTTTAATGGTATCCTCTAATAGGTGTCTATGCACACTACACAGTCTCTATATGTTGCCCTACAGAAGTATTCTATATCCTATTAATATTATAAATGTGAAAGTTTGTGAGTTTGGATGTTTGTGGGTTTGTGTGTTTGGATGTTTGTTAGTCAATCACGCAAAACCCGCTTGACCGATTTGGCTGAAATTTTCCACAAACATGGTTAATACACCCCATTGCGCAATAGGCTACCTTACCTCACAATAGCGCACATACGTTTGTGCAAGGACCCCCACAAAACCCAAACTCACACCACCATCTCTGCAATCTCACACACTTTGGATCATAGCAAGCCACAAAATTCATATTGCCCTCTACAGCCTCGCCCCTAACCCCACACAATCACATATACATATACTTTACCACTTTGCCCCTCACCTTACCGATACTCCAGGAGGCGCTCTTTAACGCTCCGGAGCAGCCATGTTTGCCGACCCCCCACCGCTCTGACAATCCGCAACACCACCCACCCATGTCAATACCCCTAGGCGGTCTAATAAATGCAAAAAAAAAAAGTTTAAAAAAAGTAAAAAAAAATATAAAAACAAATAAAAAGGATTAAAACCCCATTCAGAATTTTTTCCCTGCTTCCCAGTACATTATATAGAATAAATAATGGCGGCATCATGAAGAAAAATTTGTCCCAGGAAAAATTAAGACCTCATATGGCTCTGGGAGCGGAGAAATAAAAAAGTTATGGGGTTTAGAAGGAGGGGAGTCAAAAACGAAAAACGAAAGTCCCAAAGTCACTCTGTAAAGTTTCTCACAACACCGTATATATAGCGGCTCAAATACAAATTAACTTCAACACAAAAGTCTCATGTATTCTCTGAATTACAGAAACAACAAGATACAAAGTTACATTTCATATCCCATACCTTATACACAGTAAGAAAACCTTACCCGCGCCTGTATATACCCACTGCTACAATCACCGCAGACGAAGTCGCGGGTAACAGCTAGTTGTTAATAAAATGAATAAAAATGCAATATAAAAATTCTCTGATTGTAGACAAGTGTTTCTTCTCCATCTGGCCCAGACCTCCATGACGACTTCTTCCAGATACTACTTTGCTCTGCTAAGTTTGTCTTGGAGATATCATATGATAATAAAATGTATACAAATGATTTTGCTTCGTCATGTCTGTTTTGTCTCTGTATAACCTCCCTTCCCATAATCTTCTCCATCTTTCTAGCATACATACAGACTACACCGGGTATTTTGTAGTCTGTTACCATAGAGACACATACGGTAGGTCTTAGACATAAAACCATAGTAAATATTTAAATCCCAATAAATTCTATTTTAGAATTTCAAGAAACTAAATCAAGAAATTTTGGCTACAGAACAAAAAATTGACTTAAACATCCAAACAAGTAAAAGAACATGGAGACATGTAAGAAAAAATAGAAATAAAGGGAATTACTGACTATTATCACTCAATATCCAAGGCCGGGGTCCCATGTGGCGTAAACGGTGCAGTTTAGCTGTGGAAAAAGCTGTGGCGTTTTACAGAGATTACAAAGTGGATGGGATTTTAGAGAATCCCATCCACACATTGCAAAATGCTGCGGTTTTGGAAACCCTTACATGTCAATTATACCTAGGGAGTCGCCGGCAGTTTCGCTATAGGTATAATGGAATGAGAAAGTGAGAGTGATTCAGGAAAAATTGCAATAGATTGCTGCTGTGGTTTTTTCCGCACTGCGGCCTGCTATGTGGGGTCTTAGCCGAAAGAGGTTTTTCCATGAACATAACATATTTATATCTGTAGATAATGAAAAGTTAAACAATTTGGCAAATATAAATAATTAAAAAGTTTTTAAGATTTCCGCTAACCATCTTAAAGGTGACATCTATTGTCTTGATCAGTTGACAATGGATATGACCACAATTGCAGGAGCTTTCTATGGTCTGGAACTTGTCAGAAACCCGGCCATGATGTTCTTATTGTGGACAGGTTATCAGGAGAGACACTACATGTATGAGAAGATAACCCGACCACAATAAGGACATCATGGCTGGTTATCAGGAGGATACTACATGTATGAGAAGATAACCCGACCACAATAAGGCCATCATGGCTGGTTATCAGGAGGACACTACATGTATGAGAAGATAACCTGACCACAATAAGGACATCATGGCTGGTTATCGGGAGGACACTACATGTATGAGAAGATAACCTGACCACAATAAGGACATCATGGCAGGTTATCAGGAGGACACTACATGTATGAGAAGATAACCTGACCACAATAAGGACATCATGGCTGGTTATCAGGAGGACACTACATGTATGAGAAGATAACCTGACCACAATAAGGACATCATGGCTGGTTATCAGGAGGGGACACTACATGTATGAGAAGATAACCTGACCACAATAAGGTCATCATGGCTGGTTATCAGGAGAACACTACATGTATGAGAAGATAACCTGACCAAAATAAGGACATCATGGCTGGTTATCAGGAGGACACTACATGTATGAGAAGATAACCCGACCACAATAAGGACATCATGGCTGGTTATCAGGAGGATACTACATGTATGAGAAGATAACCCGACCACAATAAGGCCATCATGGCTGGTTATCAGGAGGACACTACATGTATGAGAAGATAACCTGACCACAATAAGGACATCATGGCTGGTTATCGGGAGGACACTACATGTATGAGAAGATAACCTGACCACAATAAGGACATCATGGCAGGTTATCAGGAGGACACTACATGTATGAGAAGATAACCTGACCACAATAAGGACATCATGGCTGGTTATCAGGAGGACACTACATGTATGAGAAGATAACCTGACCACAATAAGGACATCATGGCTGGTTATCAGGAGGGGACACTACATGTATGAGAAGATAACCTGACCACAATAAGGTCATCATGGCTGGTTATCAGGAGAACACTACATGTATGAGAAGATAACCTGACCAAAATAAGGACATCATGGCTGGTTATCAGGAGGACACTACATGTATGAGAAGATAACCCGACCACAATAAGGACATCATGGCTGGTTATCAGGAGGACACTACATGTATGAGAAGATAACCCGACCACAATAAGGACATCATGGCTGGTTATCAGGAGGACACTACATGTATGAGAAGATAACCTGACCACAATAAGGACATCATGGCTGGTTATCGGGAGGACACTCCTGACATCAGAGGGCACTCCGTGATGCATTCATGTCTATGGGGCTTCCAGATCCATTCAGTTCTGATAACACAGAGCAGAATAGAACTTTCTCTATATAATAATCTATAGTATAACTATATAATTAGAATAATATAATAATCCATCTTATCGGATGTCATCCAACTCCATTCCGTGATTAACTCGGCCCAAACTCGGATGCACAACTGGATTATGTGCGTGGGACCTAGGTGGGTTAGGGTTGGTCTTTAAAATTCTGCAAAGTTTTTAGTTACTTATATTTACAAAAATGTATAACTTTTGTCTACACATATAAAACGAGTTATATTCCTAAGGAAACCCCTTTGATACAGCTCTGGAGCTAAGGTACCGAAAGGGAAGAAGAAAAAGAAGAGATTGTAAATCCACTTCTTACACTTCTGTGCTCCTTTCCAATGTGTAAGTGCTCCAAGGATTATTGATACCTGAAGATCCATATCCTATTAAAAAAAAAATTTCCATTCTCTAGAGCGAGAGCTACATTTTTATTTATCATTACGAATGGAAATTTTTCATCAGAACTATCTGTAAAATTGCTCAGTTTTTCATTTAAAATGCACATGAACTATGTAAAGATGAAAGAAAAAATGCTCAAAAATTGTAATTCTGTAGGAAAGTATCTAAAAGAGACACGTCAGGAGATAAGAGACTATCAGCCCAACTCATCTTCAGCTCAATATCGCCTCTGTGCGTAAGTGACAGGTTTAATGTAAATAACTGTAAAAGCAAAGGGAATTATGGCAGAGACAGACAAAAATAAAGAGGTGAGGTCACTGCTAAGACATATGTGACCTCACCCAGAATCTTCTGCAGGATGACAGATACAATAAATAGGATTCTTGGTCAAACATCTTACAACCCAATGTGGAGACATCCGGATTTCCCAGAACTGTTCTCAGATACACAGAACCTTTCAAAATAAATGGAAAACAGATTTACGTAAATTTTGAGTAATTTTGCAAAAAAAATTCTACATATTTTCTACTAATCTTTAGTCTTATGCTGCTTTCTTTTTCATTTACATCCACAGAAACACTAAGACATCTATTGCTTTCCTATTAGCAGACCATGGTGCATTGTGGGAGCTGAAATTTCATTTACATAGAGCCAAATGTGAATATTGACGCTCCTGAACCCCAATGGAAAATATGTAGTTAGGCCCCATTTGCCAATTAGAATAGTGGTATATTTACGCTCAGGGTCAAGGGCCACTAATGCAATGTAGTACAAGGCTAATCCTTTACGATGCACTGAAAAATACCAGTATATGTATTACAACCTTCATGGAGGGATTTGGAGATCCTTGGCAAAATGGTGGCTGTCACAAAAATGGCCAAGGTATTTTGGGAGTTAATGCCCATGATCATTGAAGGCACTGCCTGCAGGCATTAGTGCCGGGTCTCTGCTGTATAATACAGCAGAAAGCCGCTCAGTGCCTGAAAGCTGCCATACTTAAATACTCAACTTTGGGAATGGGTTGAATAACCCAGTTGTATTTTTTACATGGCAATAATTTGGGGTACATATGGCTGTTTTTGTTCCCTTTGATGGTGGGCTGAAATGATCAAAAAACAATAGCATTTTAAAAAAAATGGTTTTCACTATACAGGATGAATTACAATATACCTTACTGTATACCTTTATGTTTTGTGGCCACTTTATTGCCGCACCGTATTACCGACTGCTACAGAGTGTTGACGGTTTAGGACACTGCTTGCTCAATTTTCTTTCTAGCCACAGTGAACAGATAAGAAGAGACCACCCACCACATAAGGCCTTCTCCACAATGCTACCACCCACCACATTAGGCCTCCTCCACAATGCTACCATTCACTGTGTTAGGCCCCCTCTACCGTGCTACCACCACCCTGCTTCCTCTGGACGTGGTACGTGTATCATTTGCCAGCTTTACTTCTTCTCCTCTTCTATTAAACTACTTTGACCTGTCTTGATGTTTGACTCGGGTTGGTCCTTTGTTCCTTATATTAAATTACTTGCACGCTCATGTCACCTGCACCTCAAAAATACCTCCAGAATCCACCCTTTTTCTACTGTGGAGCAGACAGAACTCTTATTGTCATCCTGATTCATAGTCATCTTGTATAGGAATGACTGAAAATTACTAATCGGTTGTCTCCTCCCTATAATCGCACCTCTCCAACCCATCCAGACTGCAACACCAAGGATTATGGGTCTGTCCACAGAGTCTGTGCAAGCGTGTGGGGTGGGCACTCTGTATTTGAAGCATACATCCCAACTTTCAGAGGATAGAAAGAGGAACAAAATGTCCCCCTTTGACTGCCCCAGCTTAATGTCCTCTTCCAATTGCCCTCAGGTTAATGTCCCCCTGTAGTTGCCCTCAGCTTAATGTCCACCTCCAGTTGTCCCCATTTTACTGTCCTCCTCTCCCTATTTTACTGTATACTGTCTCCAATTTAATGTCTCTCTTCATATGCCTCTCCAGTATATTGTCCTCTCCTCCATTTGCCCCTACAGTTAAATGTCCCTCTTCATCTGCCAATGTTTAACATAAAAAAAATAGAGATGAGCGGGTAGTGAAATATTCGAAAATTTGAAATTCAATTCGAGTAGACCTCAATATTCAACTATTCGATCGAATATCGAGTCACATTATAGTCTATGGGAAAAAAAATGCTTGTTTCAGGGAAATCAAAATTCGACCAATTGGAGTCACCAAGTCCACAATGACACCTCAGGAAATGATGCCAACACCTCTGCAATGCAACTGGGACAGCAGGGGAAGCATGTCTGGGGGCATCTAACATGCCCAAGTCCCAGGATTACCCCAATATCACAGCCTATCAACTAGACACTCCAAACTCAATAGAACCTCTATGGAAAGTGGAAAAATACTTGGAAACCTTCTTTCCTCTACATTAGTATGGACAGAAAGACAAACTTTAAGCTAAAGAAACATTAGCATGCACCCCTTTACATCACGTTACCCATGACAACCACAGATGGAATAGGCAATGGGAAATCCAACAGCCCCATCCTTACCTGTCATTGTGTATGTGTGTGATGTGGTGAGACCTCCAAAAATTTATTTTGTAGCCCTTGAGGTGAGCCCTTCCAAATTAAGTTAGAGGCCCTTAAGCTGAGCCATACAAAAAATTACTTTTCAGGCCCTTGGGGTGAGGTGAGCCTTGTAGCAGCGGAATATTAGATTGGGCATGTTGGGAGGAAGGAGGGGCAGACTCTTCGGGTCCATTCACATGGAGTAATGTGCCGCGTGATGTGGAGTTATTTTGCGGCCGTGATTTTGCGGCCTCAAAATAACGGCCGCAAAATAACGCCGCATATACGATCCAGGCTCCCATTGAAATCAATGGCAGTGTATACGGCACGCAAAGTCTCACACGCCGTATACGTGCCACATCACGCGGCACATTACTCCGTGTGAATGGACCCTTAGATAACATGGAAAATATTTTCAAAAAATATCAAAGATGCTTAAAAAATGGTTAAAAACTTAGAGAGCAATTTTCTAGTGACACAATCCCTAGCCAAATATAACGAATATTCAACATTTGATAATACTCAACATGGGATAAGATAAGATAAGATAATCCTTTAAAAGTCCCACCATAGGGAAATTTCAGTTGTTTTTTTATTGTTCTTTTTAAGATAAAATGTTATATACAGTATGTAGAATGTAAATCTATAAATGTATACATATATATAATGTAAATATATTTTAAAATATTTCATAACTAGAAAAAAGTGCAAAAACATTCACACCCCTAACCATTCACTTTCCATATATTATACATATGTGCACTTCCTCCCAGCACACGTATAAACTATACACTTTTCCTTATTACGCCACACATGACGTCCACGTATGTACAGACATTAGATGGCAGCTAAGAAGCTTTGTGGGGTTGTCATCGGTCTTTACAAGACGCACATGAAACAATATGGAGATTGTATATTTAAGGCAGTATTCTTAAGGAGTTAATCACAATGGGAGGGAAAGACTTAGAAAACCAGAAGAACGGGAATTACTTATCTATTAAGGAAGGTGATGAACCTTATTAAAAGAAAGAAAACAAAAGTTTTCCTGTAGACATCTAGGAGACATTACTGTTTTTGAGTGGCGGAAAGAATAAAAAGGATCAGCACAAGTCTCGGTAAGCTTTGTTCACTTAAAGGGGTTTTCCAGGATAAAAATATTGAAGAGCTATCTTAAGAAAGTATAGGTATATGTAAGGAGCGTGGAGGACCTTGGCATTAGTGTCTGAGGGGCCTCAAAACCTTTGTCCACATGAGACGGCACCAGCACCAGTGGTCACAGCTGTGATCGGACCCAGAAACCAGGGGGTCCACAGGTCACCTTCAACACTAGCATTAAGTAAACCCCTTTGATCTCCTTTCTGATGTCGTTTGATTGCTGTCAGCCTGTGCATTGTAAATGTATTACCCCTGCCCTCTGGTTCCCTGGAGAAAGAAGATTTATGATGCACAGCCTTCCACTGCCAAAAAGGAGAAACCCTTTAATGGTAAAAATAGTCAATAGTCAAAAATGGTCAGCTGTATATAGTCAAGGAGAGGTTGTGAGGATAGAGGCCTTGGTACAAAAGGGGACATGATTACGATGTAGGGGCACTGGTCCCAGTTTTCATGGTGGCCTGGGCCCAGATAGAGAAGGAAATGTGGCTAAAACATAAAGATGGGGCATGGCTGATGGATGCAAGGAAAAGTTGTTCAGAAGGCCCGAGCTAAGTTTTTGTATCCGGGCCTGTGGTCTTTCACTAAGGGCCCCTTAACACTACAGATACGCTGACTGATTCTGAACGTTAAAACACGTTCAGAATCAGCGCGTATAAAGCAGATCCCATTCATTTCAATGGGAGCCGGCATACGAGCGCTCCCCATTGAAATGAATGGGAAGCGCTTGCGTGTATGGCTCGGAATGAGCCGAGCGAGCCGTACACGCGAACGCTTCCCGTTCACTTCAATGGGAGTGCTCGTAGAGAAAAAAGCAGCCCAATCATTTCAATGGGGAGCGCTCGTATGCCGGCATCCATTGAAATGAATGGGATCTGCTTTATACGCACTGATTCTGAACGTGTTTTACGTTCAGAATCAGTCAGCATATCCGTAGTGTAAAGGAGCCCTAATACCCCTGGGTACCAATTTTATAAAAGTTTTCATCAGAGCCCCGGAACTTCTAGTTACCCCTGTACGGAGATGAAATTGTTAAAATCTGCACAGGGCATGGAATGTTACAGAACTAAAATGGAAATAACCACTAGATGGAAGACGTAAATCCTGAATTCCTCAGAAGACCCGGTTTATATATTGGGTAGATGATCCCTTTGTGCCACGTTGTGTAATTTAATTATAAAGTGTGAACGATGCTTGAGTAAAAGGTCAGGCAGAATGTTGCTGCCACGTTAGAATAAGAGCTGAGTAATGGCTGATAAATTACATTTCGGGCTCTTGTGTACGGCACAATATGTTTATTATAAGACCTTTAACCATCTCCGAGCTGCAGAAAGACATCGGATGCCAAATGTACTTAAAACACTTTATTACAAGAAGTTCAATAAATACACAAGTGCAACGATAAATCCAACATATATCTATACACACATCATGAGCGATCCGGCACGATCGCGCAAAACACTGCTGAAGAACAGAAGAGCGTTGCTTGTACAATAACACTATCAATGGTATTCAGTCTCGTACAACCTGCTGGTCTAATACAGATTTGGTACTGGAAATATTAGACATGACCAGAGAAGTAATTCTGTTCCTTAAGGGTATTAACACATGGGTAACAATATCAGATTCAAGGTCAGCACTAAGATGTCAGAGCCAACTGGGCTTGGAGAGGCCTACAGGATGGTGAGTTGGGTTGTCCCACTAGGCCTGAATTAACTTGGAGTCAACTCTTAAATAATTTTGCAAGTGAAACGCTAAAACTAAGGTCCTGGTTACAAAGTGGTTTGTTACGTACCATGCCCAAGGCAAGAGCGGTGCTTGTCTTGACTCACACAACCTTAGATCACTTGACTTACAGTACTTTTCGAAGTGGGTCTCTAATGGCCACCAATGAAATGAGGCATTGCCATTCCACCATTATACAACTTTCACGCTCATATGATGTTGACCATTGTTTTCTTAGAAGTGTGCCCAGGAAGAAGGGCAGTCCATTGAGTACCACCTACTGATGGACTCAATAAGGGAATTTATTAAGACTGGCTTTTCCTAGGCTAGTCTTAATCAATTCCCTCTCTGGTGGAAGATGTTCCCGAATTCTTAAGAAACTTTGACTTGTTCATAATTGTGGCCCATATCCATGAGTCAGATTATGTCGTAAGTCATGCCAGTTTTGTGGCATAATTTAGTAACTTTGTTGGGCCGAGGTGACTCTACCTCGGACCCTGTAAATTGACGTCTTTGTAAAAAAAAGTGCCAGGTGGGAGGCACGAAGGTCTAAGACGGCTGTGCACCAAGAATGTACCACAACTACTCCCATCTACATCAGTTTCCCATCTTACATGGTGGCCAGTCATATGATGGACTTCATTGATCATGTAGCCCCCATGGTCTTTTGGCTCTATATACCGGCCGTGTGACCTTACCCTTAAGAAAAAGAAACAACTTCCAACAGTCTTACACCAAGCTCCATCTCTGCATGAGGAGCCTTTCAGTAGGCCCACCAGCCTCATCATACAAAACATAAAAGACGATGCTGATGTGCGTAGTGGTGGTCGGAGGGTCACTGGGTCCTATGTATAAAAACTAGCACAGAAGACTAGCGAAGCAGTTTCCATGGCAAGCAATCACCTAATGGCTATCATTATCTTAAAAAATACAGATGGAATCTAATTGGTTGCCCTGAGCAACACTGAGACATTCTTCATCCTGCGCTAATTTGCTGTATATATTAGAGACCCACAAGCCTATTACCCAAGAGGGCGAACCTGGGCACCATTGTGTACAATGCAAAAAAAAAAAAAAAGCTGTCTAGTGCATATAGTGAAAACCTGCAGGCATATGGGGGAGCCATTCGAGCCGTGGTTTTTGAAGGTTTTTGAAGGATTTTGATACTTTTTGGTCTCCCCTGGACTTTCTACATTAGATGTAGATTTTGTACCCAATGGGTGACATTTCTAAAATAAAATTAAATAAATAATAAAATAATACAATGACAATGAGTCGAGGATAAAACTTCCTGTGCATGTCAAGGGTCCATGTGGTTAATGGGTAAGCTAAGATCTTTCTGAATACACTGTGGCAGAGTAGAGGAATGAGTATGGGTTCTGGAAAGGTCTATAATACTAATCTGACCCTGTACGCAACTACTGAAATAGCGTTGGACTTTAAAGGGGTTGTCTTCTTTAGGAAACCCATGCTCAAGTACCCTAGATAACGTAAAGGGGTTTACCATGACTATGATATTGATGACTTATCCTAAGGGTAGACCATCAATAAGAGATTGGAAAAGTCCCACTGATCAGCTAGGGTGCTTAGGTGAGTTCTACTTCCTTCTACATCACGTCCATTGGCTACATGACCATGCTGCAGCTCGAATGAATGAAACTGAGCTGCAATACCAAGGACAGCCACTATGCCATGTACAGCGCTGTCCTTGGCAAGCAGTGAAGAGGTCCATTGGAAACCCCTTTAATTTACCCTTACTCTGGAGGACCCAGCATGTCCATGCATTACCCAGACAGTACTTTGATGCTAATAGTAACTGTACAATACTATATTTGGCCTATGGTGGCTCTGCAGAGAAATGGAAGTCCTCCACCAGGCTCCATGGAACCGTTTCAGTAAAACTTTATTGTCCAAACCGGACAACCTCTTCGAGGCATATTGGGTTCAAGTATAAAATGTGCAGTTTGACATATCACATACCTATAACATGAAAGAAAATATATTGTGCTTTCCTACCCGTCATCGGACTGCGTATTAGGAATGTGGAACAGTAAGTAAAATGACTGTGTCATTTAGGTTAATTGAACAAGTCCACATACGCCGAGAGGTCACCGGGAAAACGTCTCACCAGTTTCCACATAGATAGAAAGGTAAGATATGCATAGTGAGCAAAACATAGTTCTCGCTCACAGGTAATTAGCACATACCTGGCACGCGTCCCGGTGCACGCTTTGTAGCCGTAACAGATAATTGTATGCCTTATATAGCACCTGACCTTTCCTGCTGGCCTAATGCGAAATATGCTGCGCTGGCTCTTAGAACATCTTACCTAGCATCTTAAATCCTGACTCGCTGAAAGGGATTAGTGTAAGTAATGATATGTAGATAAAAAAAGGAACAAAAACATAAAACTGCAGTGCTTTTTAGTAGAAAATTCCAAAAATATCAAAGAAAAAAAAATTGCTAGATCCTTAAACACGTTTCTTAGGTTTCTAAGAACCTGCAGTCATGATGTTACTAAGTTCTTCTATGAACATATATTGTATGTAATCTTCAAGTTACCTGATCTTTAAGTTAATAGTTACGAAATTAAACACAACCGTAGACAGGTTCTAAGATGTTCAAATGGGAAGCAAACTCTTGTTGAAGTCCATTTTTTCTCTAAAGGACCTCAAAGTTGGGTCTCTTCTTGGCTTCCATTGGTCTTCGTGATGGTGATCTTGACGTAAAATTAAAGTGCAGTTGGTTCTAACTGGTGAGTCAGATGGAAGGACATTAGATGTATTGGCTTCTGGAATACATAGGTTGTTGTTTGGATTGTTCTTGGGTTTGGCAGGGCATATAGATTTGCCTTGGTAAGGATGTTTGTGAGGAATAGACGGTCTTGCATCTGTCCTCTTCACATTCTTCCTCCTCATCGTCACAAGGGTGGTACCAGCAGAAGATGGCTCCTGCAACTAGGAGGAAGAACATAGTAGGCCAACCTAAGAATACGGCCTCGCCAATTTCAATTCTTTGCATCGTTTTGCAAACTGGATTGTTGATCTGTTTGATGATGCTGGCGGTGGTCCAGACGATGGGGATGAGGACCAGGATTCCAGCGATGATGAAACCGACTCCAGCAATTAAGAGCATGCAATATCTGCCTTCTCGTGCCACTCTGCAGCATCCAATGCATACCAAGGAAATCAGAGCTACGATGAAGGAAATAATGGAGATCGCGACTGCAAAGGACATCAGGACTCTGCCAACTTTTAGGTCAGTGGAGATAATCACTAAAGAGTCATAGGGGTGGCAGTACATGGTATTCTCGCTTTGAGTCTTGCAGGTTAGCCATAAGCCATCCCATCGGCTTAGCCACTGTCCATCTATTCGTTTATCGCAATTGGCAGCATTTCCTTCAACCATGTAGGATGCCCTCCACTGGATCATTGCTGTGACGATAATGGTGAGGACCATGCCAATAGCACCTAGGACAATTGCAATCACCTGGATAAGGAGGTATGCCATTGTTCTTCAGATCCTCAGAAAGCCTTCAGAGATCCTTCAAAGTAGATGCTTCAAGGTAGTTCTTCAACTTAGCAATGGCTTTGACCTTCTGCTCTAGTTGCTCCTCAAGGCTTAACTGATTCCAAGCAAGTTCTGCCGGCCGGTTTTATAAATCAGGTCACGTGTAGTAGTAAGTCTGCGTCATAACATGCTAAATACGGGTGTGACCCATTTAGGAGATCCTACTTATAATAGTTACAAGTAAGAGTCAGGTAGTCAGTGTGTTATATGAGGCTATTTCGAAACTTGAAAGACACATTGCACGTTTTCTCCATGTGGTCTGCTAATAGACAACTCTTGTGTCAACAAAAATAATATCATGACCTGATGACAATCCCAAACATCATAACTCCATGGTACAAGATCTTATTGTTTAAAAATGTTTTACCCCTCTTATAATTTACCAATATAAAACCATGTCAACCCCGATATACTTACTGTTTATTGTATCCCTGGACTAGAGCAATGTTCCCATGCGAATATAAGATTTGCTTTGCCATAGAAAGTCTTTCACCTGTAGGTTTTGTATTAAATTCTAATGGTTGATATAAATTTATGGATTCTACCTAGAAACAAGACGTAGATCAAGATCGGATTTATAAGTTGTCAAGGAAGCAGAGACGAGATTGGTTAGACGGTAAAGACTACGAGTACGAGTCTCCGTACCCCGTATAATTGGCGGAGAGATATCGGTAAGTCCTGCAAGCAGAATTCTGGTGGATCCCATTAAGACTATGGGGTTCACAGGTTTTCAAGGGTAACCACTTTTTAGGGCCAAGCGGATTTGAAGGACGTAAACTCGAATGATAGTGTGAACCTAGCCTATGCTTCCTATATAAATTAGATTAGCATTGGCCAAATCTGGCAAGCCAACCAATGTGTGTGGGGACTTCTTGACTCTTCCCAGATGACGTTGGAGAATTTGTTTTCCACTGCTCCTCATGTAGCTTTATAGCTTTAGCCCTTGAAGGTGTCTTGACCTTGGATACATGACCTTTTATTAGCTAGCCTGGTACCTAGTCTAAAACATACTAAAAAGTAACCAGTACCAATAGTGGAAGAAGGAGGTAAAGGCCAGTAGAGGAAGGTCAGTCCCATATAGTTTAAATCCATTTGCCCTTTGGAAGAGGAGCCTTGGAAGTGATGACATGGCCCCCACAGACATAGCCCTGATCTCATCATCATCCAGTCCGTCTGGGATGACATGAAGAGACAGACGGATTGCAGCAAGCCTACATCCACAGAAGATCTGTGCTTAGTTCTCTAAGATGGCGGCAGGATCAACCTCCCTGCCGAGTCCTGCCAAAAACCGTCTGCAAGTACCGAGTACTACAACAAACATAAGTAATGTGCTTTTCTCTCTATAGACTCAGTGCCACATATTGATGGGATTTACATTTACCTTCATTTTGTTCACTGGCAAAAATAAACACTGAACCCTTCTATTTCTAAAATTATTCTTACTTTGCAGCATTTTCCCCACATCCATCTACAATATCTGCACAGTACTGTATATTATTTAATAAAATACCACTATAGAGTAACTGAATAATATTGCTATACTATACAGTAAGTGGAAAAACACCATCAAACATTAAGTCATGCAATCATATTGTGACCGAATAATACTGCCATAGAATAACTGAATAATGGTGGGTTATGTAGATAACCTGTTTTCCCTTAGTCCCACCAGTGGCACAATATGGGGACTTGTGCCGCTGTTGGGACTAAGGGAAAACAGGTTATCTACATAACCCACCATTGTTAAGGCAGAGGTGCATATAAAGTAATATATAAAGTAATATATATATATATATATATATATATATATATATGTCCAGGATGTAGTCAGTGACAGCGGCGGCTGTATGTTTTCATGACCGATACACATGGAACATAAATAGTCATTAGCAGATGACTTCTTCCTCCTGGCTAGGTGTGGTGTCCTGATAAATGTGTGTCATACCTGGAATGTTTGAATGAATCAATCAAATTCACATATAGTACTTATTCTCCCAGCCCAGAGATTATTGGCCGTCACTCTCTTTTTTTTAGAATGTGAATAATGTATCCAAACATCCACGAAATAGAAAAGTTTAATACATAGTTATATATTCCTTAAAGTGGATCTCCTGTTACGAAAAACCGTATCATAAATGAATAGTGCAGGTGAAATATAGGAAACTTTGTAATATATTTTATTAAAGAAATCTGTTTCCTTCTCCACTGATCAGGCAAATTTACTTTTTACATAGAAGTCTATGGAGAGAAGACGGAGGGGACACTGCAGCTTCTAAGCTCTGCTACACTGTGACACTGCTATCTGCTGCACTGTTATGTTTCAAGATAAGACTCTATGACTGCACAGAATTAGGCAATACATCTCCCCCTCGCCATAGACTTCTGTGTGTGAGGTGGGTATGGAGATGGTTCTGTACAATCATCCTTTCCTCTCCTAAGCATCCTTTTAGGATCTGGTGCCATTTGGAATTACCTTCTGGCCTTTTCTGGCCTCCTGGATGATGTCATGGGCCCAGTGGAACCACTAATGTCTGAAATTGGGCTTCAGAGTTCACATGGGGTGCGCCAATGTCATGACCATTGTGTTAAGATGCCATGTTGGCAATGCTCCCCACTTGCCCACTGAGGCCCATTCACAGCCCTCAGTACCTGGTTCTGGTTACTTTTTTAGAACTTTATTTAGATTAGGTACAAGTGAGCCAAAATTATACTGGAAGGGTCACAGGTCTAAATGTCATGGCAGACGGAGAGCATGATATCTGTTAGGGTGCATTCACACGGAGTAAAATGGAGTGTAATCTGGAGTGTAATTTTTACACGTGTAAAAAATGTACACGTGTATTTTGGAGCGTTTTTTTTACATGTGGCATTTACAGAATGTTTTTGGAGCGTTTACGCGTGTAGAAAAACACGCTCCGTAAACGCTCCGTAAACGCCACGTGTAAAAAAAGCTCCAAAACACGCGTGTAAATTTTTTACACTTGTAAAAATTACACTCCAAATTACACTCCATTTTACTCCGCGTGAATGCACCCTTAGGAGGCTGCAAGAGGACCAAAGGGCACACACAAAGATGTCCAAAGGGTTATTATTATATGTAGCACCGACCCCTGGGCCTCTGTGTATCGTAACCAGTCTCAAGAAACCCTAGAATATAACGATGGGGTAGCAAACGCTAAAAAAATAAACCCAACACTTTTGGAATCTAGTCTGGTCCAAACTGGTTCACTCCTCTTGATAGTCTTTTGGAAATGCATGAAAGAATTGACAACTGGTTGCTACCATTCTCCCTGTCAAAGGGGAGTGTCCTCCACAGCCATCTCTGATAGGACAGGGTCAGGTTGTGCAGTAGGGACACACCCAATTGTCAATTTATTTATATAGTTGTTAAAATGTTAGAGTCATGAACGCGTATACCAGTTATCCATCATTGTTTTTTAAGAATTAGTTATAGCAGATACAGGAGTTGCAGTTGGGACCAGGCACTTGAGAAAATAGGAAATAACACAGGTCTATACTGGAGTCTGAAGAGGTGAGTAACCACCGGACCTTAGGTATGATGAACTGACTGATCATCAAGAAAACTGTGTAGCGTTACAGAGATGAGCGAGTAGGTATTCGATCGAATATTACGTTATTCAAAATACTATTACTCGGTTGAATACCACGCGGTAAGCGCAGTAAAAATTCAATTCCCCTCCCACCCTCCCTGGCGCATTTTTTTACACCAATAACAGTGCAGGGGCGGTGGGACAGGAACTAAGACAGCGTAGGCATCGAAAAAAAAAAACGTATACAGTCATTGGCTGGCTAAATCAGGTGACCTCCACTGTATAAGAATAGTGGGTGTTAGTTTTGGTTCAGATGTGACTGTGAAATAGAGAGGGAGAGACGTTCTGCCAGGGCTAGCTAGGAAATAGAATTATTTAGGCAGGAATCTTACACCAACAGCTCTTATAGGAGCTAAACTTACATCTAACACTGCTTGAAGATTGTATATACACCATCTGTATATATATACCATCTGTATATATACACCATCTGTATATACAATCTTTTTGCAAGTAATTTTCCCAAAAGCCTTTGTTAGGGCTCCAATTCCGTACCACCTTTTCCTCTAATCTACCTTTCCCATCTCCTGTCCTATACCTGTTGTAAGCTAGGTGTATAAGTACGCTTGTATACATCTAACATACATAGGTTTGTGTGCCCAATATACCTTTCCCATCTCCTGTTATATACGTGTTTTGAGCTCAGTATATACTTCTAACATACAGAGGTATTTGGGCGCCATATACCTTGCCCATCTCCAGTTGCCCATCACACATACACAATGACAGTTAAGGGTGGGGGCTGTTGGATTTGCCCCTTGCCTATGCCATCTGTGGTTGACATGGGTAACGTGATGTAAAGGGGTGCATGCTAATGTTTATTTAGCTTAAAATGTGTCTTTCTGTCCATACTAATGTAGAGGAAAGAAGGTTTCCAAGTATTCTTCCACTTCCATAGAGGTTCTATTGAGTTTGGAGTGTCTAGTTGATAGGCTGTGATATTGGGGTAATACAGTGACTTGGGCGTATTAGATGCCCCCAGACATGCTTCCCCTGCTGTCCCAGTTGCATTGCAGAGGTGTTGGCATCATTTCCTGGGGTGTCATTGTGGACTTGATGACTCTCCTTAGTCGAATTGTAGTTTCCCCTGAAACGAGCAATTACCCATAGACTATAATGGGATTCGATATTTGATCAAATAGTCGAATATTGAGGGGCTACTCGAATCGAATAAAGAATATTTCACTACTCGCTCATCTCTACTGCACAGTTCTCTCAATATTCTCCTGCAATCATCTCTTTGATAAGTGCAGGAAAACAGGAAATTACACTTAGGGCAATACAGTAACCACAGGAGCTCTGGTATACAATATTAACCCTTCCATTGCGCTCAACTAGAGATTTTAGCTTTTAACATTTGACTGATGTAGACAACCACCTTAGCACCCCAGACCACCAGGGATTCTTATTTCAACCCCCTAAACTACAAGAAATACAATAAGTACAATTATTGGGGAGGTGCGGATAAGTAAAAAGCTCACATGTGTACCTTTCCTCTCCAGGACTCTGCTAAGGTGTACAGTCTTTCCTAGGAGCCCCCTGTTTCCTCTATGACCTTGGGTTAACCTGGCCTGTGTGGATCTCAACATTATGACACTTATGTCTACGTCCTCCACATAACAGCTGAAGCCTAATCGCTTAGTGGCAAACTCCAAAAATTTCAGGTTTCAGGGTAAACCCAGAATTTTCGGGAAATTCATAATATACCAAGTTGGTTCACTCCACCTTACTTTCGATGTCATATAAAGATACAATCAGCATATCCAGTATATCCATTGTGGGGTAGGTAGCTCAGTAGCGGCAATGATGTGGATCCAATGAGAGACAGGGACACAATATCTGGTGCAAACAGGTTTATTTGGAAAAACAGTAAAATAAATAAACCTTCACATCAGGTACAAAATAAGTAAAATAAAATACAGCCTTAACTTCAGGCAAAAAACGTGAAACAAAACCCTGCTTGTCCGAGCACTAACTAAATAGTATAAAGCTAACTATACATGCGGCTTACTACCAACCACATGATC
Source organism: Leptodactylus fuscus (assembly GCF_031893055.1). NCBI lineage: Eukaryota > Metazoa > Chordata > Amphibia > Anura > Leptodactylidae > Leptodactylus > Leptodactylus fuscus. Next base: position 21,961,495 of record NC_134266.1, on the reverse strand, counting down.
AAAAAAAATTGCACAGTTTAACCTCATCAGACTCTCAATATTTCAGGACAGACCCAGGCGTCTCCTCTCACTCCCAGGATCTGCCCTGAAGTGCAGGCTCTGCAGCCTTTTATGGCTCAGTAACCAGCCTAGGACTCACACCTGGGCTGAGGCCTACTGAAGACCCGCACTGGACCACACATAGGTCAGACACCTGGGGGAGATATACCGTGCCTCCAGCACTCTGCCTGTCACTTTCTCACACCATACATTACATACAGAACATGTATATATAGTATAGCCATATACTTTATCTATATACTGTAACCTTCAGTTACTGTAGATATCTGGATATAACAGATTTCTTCCATATTGGGTGGAGTAATTCATTAAAGATACAACATATAATGTTACTCACTATTCCTCATCTTCATTTCCCACTTGAATAACCCTATAAAATCAGATATATACACGCGTCTACTGTGAGGAGTCACTGCCAAATGACTGTGTATCATCTGGACGACAACCTTGATATTATACAATTATCCGAGTGGATCCAGTCGTTGAAATGTTTAAAGGGATAAAGTCCTGTAAAATATTTATGGGCAGCTATGTCATGTATGTATGTAATCTACGGAAACATTGGTCCTCCCATTGTGTCATCGATCAAACCCATAAAGATCAACTATTGCGCTGACCATAGACACGTCACGTACTGGAAGATGCCCATATGGGAGTATGAGGGGTGAGACACGGGTATAGCAATGTTACTGCATCTTATCCTCATCCCTGAGCATAGGCCTTGTATATCACAATGATCATTACTAGAGATGAGCGAACAGTGTTCTATCGAACTCATGTTCGATCGGATATTAGGCTGTTCGGCATGTTCGAATCGAATCGAACACCGCGTGGTAAAGTGCGCCATTACTCGATTCCCCTCCCACCTTCCCTGGCGCCTTTTTTGCTCCAATAACAGCGCAGGGTAGGTGGGACAGGAACTACGACACCGGTGACGTTGAAAAAAGTAGGCAAAACCCATTGGCTGCCGAAAACATGTGACCTCTAATTTAAAAGAACAGCGCCGCCCAGCTTCGCGTCATTCTGAGCTTGCAATTCACCGAGGACGGAGGTTTCCGTCCAGCTAGCTAGGGCTTAGATTCTGGGTAGGCAGGGACAGGCTAGGATAGGAAGGAGAAGACAACCAACAGCTCTTGTAAGAGCTAAATTCCAGGGAGAAGCTTGTCAGTGTAACGTGGCACTGACGGGCTCAATCGCCGCAACCCAGCTTTCCCAGGATCCTGAATGGAATACACTGTCAGTGTATTCCCGTATACCCGATATATACCCCCGATACCCGTTCCAACGGTGTGCCCCCCCACCTTCACCCCAGAAATACCCTGCAAGTCCCCTAGCAATAGGATTGGGGCTATATACACCCACTATTTTTGCTACTGCCATATAGTGCCATTGTCTCACTGGGAATTCAAAGAATATATTGGGCTTACATATAACTTCAATTCCAGGGAGAAGCTTGTCAGTGTAACGTGGCACTGACGGGCTCAATCGCCGCAACCCAGCTTTCCCAGGATCCTGAATGGAACACACTGACAGTGTATTCCCGTATACCCCATATATACACCCCAAATCCCCGTTCCAACGGTGTGCCCCCCCACCTTCACCTCAGAAATACCCTGCAAGTCCCCTAGCAATAGAATTGGGGCTATATACACCCACAATTTTTGCTACTGGTATATAGTGCCATTGTCTCACTGGGAATTCAAAGAATATATGGGGGTTATGTGCACCCACAATTTTTAATACTGGTATACAGTGCCATTGTCTGACTGGGAATTCAAAGAATATATGGGGGTTACGTGCACCCACAATTTTTAATACTGCTATACAGTTCCATTGTCTCACTGGGAATTCAAAGAATATATGGGGGTTACGTGCACCCACAATTTTTAATACTGGTATACAGTGCCATTGTCTGACTGGGAATTCAAAGAATATATGGGGGTTATGTGCACCCACAATTTTTAATACTGGTATATAGTGCCATTGTCTGACTGGGAATTCAAAGAATATATGGGGGTTACGTGCACCCACAATTTTTGCTACTGCTATACAGTTCCATTGTCTCACTGGGAATTCAAAGAATATATGGGGGTTATGTGCACCCACAATTTTTAATACTGGTATACAGTGCCATTGTCTGACTGGGAATTCAAAGAATATATGGGGGTTATGTGCACCCACAATTTTTAATACTGGTATATAGTGCCATTATCTGACTGGGAATTCAAAGAATATATGGGGGTTACGTGCACCCACAATTTTTGCTACTGCTATACAGTTCCATTGTCTCACTGGGAATTCAAAGAATATATGGGGGTTATGTGCACCCACAATTTTTAATACTGGTATACAGTGCCATTGTCTGACTGGGAATTCAAAGAATATATGGGGGTTATGTGCACCCACAATTTTTACTACTGGTATACAGTGCCATTGTCTGACTGGGAATTCAAAGAATATATTGGGGTGACGTGCACCCACAATTTTTGCTACTGCTATACAGTGCCATTGTCTGACTGGGAATTCAAAGAATATATGGGGGTTATGTGCACCCACAATTTTTACTACTGGTATACAGTGCCATTGTCTGACTGGGAATTCAAAGAATATATGGGGGTTACGTGCACCCACAATTTTTAATACTGCTATACAGTTCCATTGTCTCACTGGGAATTCAAAGAATATATGGGGGTTATGTGCACCCACAATTTTTAATACTGGTATACAGTGCCATTGTCTGACTGGGAATTCAAAGAATATATGGGGGTTATGTGCACCCACAATTTTTAATACTGGTATATAGTGCCATTGTCTGACTGGGAATTCAAAGAATATATGGGGGTTACGTGCACCCACAATTTTTGCTACTGCTATACAGTTCCATTGTCTCACTGGGAATTCAAAGAATATATGGGGGTTATGTGCACCCACAATTTTTAATACTGGTATACAGTGCCATTGTCTCACTGGGAATTCAAAGAATATATGGGGGTTATGTGCACCCACAATTTTTAATACTGGTATACAGTGCCATTGTCTGACTGGGAATTCAAAGAATATATGGGGGTTATGTGCACCCACAATTTTTAATACTGGTATATAGTGCCATTGTCTGACTGGGAATTCAAAGAATATATGGGGGTTACGTGCACCCACAATTTTTGCTACTGCTATACAGTTCCATTGTCTCACTGGGAATTCAAAGAATATATGGGGGTTATGTGCACCCACAATTTTTAATACTGGTATATAGTGCCATTGTCTGACTGGGAATTCAAAGAATATATGGGGGTTACGTGCACCCACAATTTTTGCTACTGGTATACAGTGCCATTGTCTGACTGGGAATTCAAAGAATATATTGGGGTGACGTGCACCCACAATTTTTGCTACTGCTATACAGTGCCATTGTCTCACTGGGAATTCAAAGAATATATTGGGGTTATGTGCACCCACAATTTTTAATACTGGTATACAGTGCCATTGTCTGACTGGGAATTCAAAGAATATATGGGGGTTATGTGCACCCACAATTTTTACTACTGGTATACAGTGCCATTGTCTGACTGGGAATTCAAAGAATATATGGGGGTTATGTGCACCCACAATTTTTAATACTGGTATACAGTGCCATTGTCTGACTGGGAATTCAAAGAATATATGGGGGTTACGTGCACCCACAATTTTTAATACTGGTATACAGTGCCATTGTCTGACTGGGAATTCAAAGAATATATGGGGGTTATGTGCACCCACAATTTTTAATACTGGTATATAGTGCCATTGTCTGACTGGGAATTCAAAGAATATATGGGGGTTACGTGCACCCACAATTTTTGCTACTGCTATACAGTTCCATTGTCTCACTGGGAATTCAAAGAATATATGGGGGTTATGTGCACCCACAATTTTTAATACTGGTATACAGTGCCATTGTCTGACTGGGAATTCAAAGAATATATGGGGGTTATGTGCACCCACAATTTTTACTACTGGTATACAGTGCCATTGTCTGACTGGGAATTCAAAGAATATATTGGGGTGACGTGCACCCACAATTTTTGCTACTGCTATACAGTGCCATTGTCTCACTGGGAATTCAAAGAATATATGGGGGTTATGTGCACCCACAATTTTTACTACTGGTATACAGTGCCATTGTCTCACTGGGAATTCAAAGAATATATGGGGGTTATGTGCACCCACAATTTTTAATACTGGTATACAGTGCCATTGTCTCACTGGGAATTCCACAAATAATTTGGGGATTCATTCACCCTACATCTCAGGCTCTTGCCATATTCACCCAGGTTGTCAGTGCTGCACCAGCTCGTTCCCAGACAGCTCGGCCCGAAAAACACGTTACCTATATAGAGGATTTGGACAATGAAGACAACATGTTCTAAATCTAATGTCTGCACCTTCTCCAGAATTAAAATAAAGGCAGCGTTTAACTTTCAAATAGCACTGCACAAAGGAAGAGCTTATCAGCTTGTCTCATGACATGCTACTGAAAAGTTTCATTTGTGTATCTTAATGTAAATATAGTTGTATAAGCTTTTTGGGTTTTAGGCACTGCCAAGTTATTTATTACCACCCGCTCCCTTATAATGATGATGACGCCAAAGTCACTGTGGGTGTTCAGAGCTCACAGCTTTGGGTGACATTTGTCTTGCTCTCTGTCGGTACCAGCTGTCTTTTTGGATACCGTAAAGTTATGTTGACTTTATTAACAGCTATAGAAGCTTTAGCCAGGTTGTGACGGTGTGTAACCCTAACAACACTAAGTGGGATACACATTAATAGTCAGTCTATGTACGCTAAACGTATCACTGAAGTAATTTTTTTTCCCTCTCCCCTAATATAAGAAAGGAACAGACATTAGACCTAGACCGGGGTTCGAGGCTTGAAAAAATCCAGTATTATTTGTTCTTCATGATGTGAAATATGTGTTGAAAAGCAACCCAAGATGAAGTCAGCCATGTGTGCCAGTGTGTTACTTGGCATGCCTTTGCTGGCCCCAACTGTAAGGGTCACTCTCCATTTCCTCCATTTTCCACTCCCCTTCACACCATTTGTGGTGAAGCAATGGGATGCACTGAAGTGCACCCTCTAGCCTCGTGTGGGATAGGGACATCAGATGCCACTCCAACCCCCTCGTCTTCCTCCGCCAGCCAACGGTGCGAAGATGAGAGGAGTGTGCTCTGAATGTTTTCTGCCTAGCAGAGGCTAGTTCTCACTTACGAAAATGGCCCCACTTTGACCTGTATATCAGGCACAATGGTGTAGGTTTCAAAGAAACATGGCACCAACAAGTTGGAAAACGTGGGCCATGCGTGGACCGTGTTTGAGTCTGGCAAGCTCCAGATCTGCTACCAGGTTCCAGCCATTATCACAGGCGCAAAAATGCCAGGCCCCAGGTGTAGCAGGGAAAAAAAAAAGCCATCTCAGCCAGGATGGCATCCCTGACCTCGGAGGCACTGTGCTGTCTGTCCCCCAAGCTGATCAGTTTCAGCACGGCCTACTGACATCTCCCCATGCCAGTGTTACAGTGTTTTCCGCTAGTAGCTGGGGTGGAGGTTGCAGCTTCGTAGGGTTTCAGTCTACTCCTGCCATGAATTTTGGCCTGGGAGAGGAGATAGGCCACCCCAGTTTGCACCCGGGGAACAGACTCCACCACATTCACCCTGCCTGTCATTAAAGATAAGCACTGCAGCATCCCTGACCACAGGCGCTTGTCCATGTGTCGGTGGTCAAGTGGACCTTGCAGCAAAGCGCAGAGCTCTGGGCCCGACTGATGTTATGGGACACATGCAGGCGCAAGGCAGAGACAGCACACCAAGAGAAGTAGTAACGGCTAGGCCCAGCATAGGGAGGTGCCCCAGCTGCCATCTGCTGACGGAAGGCCTGGGTCTCCAGAAGCATAAACAAACACCAACATCTCCAGGGCCAGCAGTTTATCGATGAGGCTGTTACAGGCTTGGGCATGGGGGTGGGTTGTATTGTACTTCTGCCTGCAATGAAAAGCTTGGGAAATGTGGAGTGGCTGGGAAGAGGCGCATGATGGTGCAGGCCAAAAGGGCGCATGAGGGTGAACTCCCCAATGTGTCAGAGATAGGTGTGTAGGTGTCCTTGCATCATATACTTGCACCATATTTGGCTTTGGAAGTTAATTTTGTGCCAAAAAGTGGTTAAGACAGCGATCCCTCAGCTACTCCCGTTACACTGTCTATTGAAGTTACCATCTGTGGAAGTGGACCACCATTTCTAAGATCCCAAAGGAAGCAGGCAAGAGATGTGCAGTTCAGAAAAAAAAGATGAGAAAATAAGTTTAGGCTGTAGAGCACAGAGGGATCGGAGAGGACAGAGCTGGTGTCGGCCAGGTATTCCCACAACATGCGCCTATACTTGTCCCTCCTGGTGACACTAGGCCCCTGAGTGGCAGTAATTTGTCCAGGGGGGGCCATTAACGTGTTCCAGACCTAGGAATAAGTCTTCCAACAGGGTAGAGTTTTGCATGCCTTTGCTTCTACCCACTGTTTTTGCTGCTTAGCTTCCCTCCACATCTACTCTGCTTTCACCCCTAAACATCACCCCAGTTTATGCCTTTGCTTCTACCCAGGTTTTTTGTTGATTTAGCTTCCCTCTACATCTACACTGCTTTAGCCCCTAGACATCACCCCTGTCCATGTGGGGTCGGTGGCCTCGTCATCCACCAACTCCTCTTCCAATTGCGCACTGCCCCCTTACTGCAAACCGCACATGACCACAGCTTGCCTTGATGGCAACTGTGTCTCATGATCCCCACTTAGGTCCAGACAAGTCGGTGGCGGGTCCAAAACCCCAAAATTGGAAGGAAATGGCAGATGCTGCAGTATTTCTAACACCTGTTCCTGGTGCTCGGGCCTGGTCTGTGTTGTACCCTGCACCCTGCTTAACGCATCTGCCATATCCGAAGTTGTGCTGAGCGCATGCTAATGTTTCGTGTCCAGTGCAATGGATGGGATGGGATTTCACATAAGTCTGCCACCCATGGCCACTCATGGTTGAGCAACTGAGGGAGTTGACTTTGACGAACCCGAGGGTTTTGGAGTTGGAACTACATCAAAGGTCTGTGCTGCTCACACACTCTGCTCAACACATGATATGTTTAGTGCCAGCAGTGTGGAGACGTCGCACAACAGCCGTTGTTCCAGCAGGTACAGGCGTTGTAGGAGTGCATAGAGGCTAGCAGCGGCAACTATACACTTTAAAAACTATCCGCACAAGCGCCACACTTTCACCAGTAGCTCAGGAACATTGGGGTACCTTTTTCAAAAGATTAGCAGCAATGAGTTAAAAACGTGGCCCAGGCATGGAATATGTTGCAGGCTGCCAAGCTACAGAGCCAATCCCAGGTTACGGCCATTATCACACATGACAACATGCCTGGGCCCAGGTGCAGTGGCAAAAACCACATTGTCGTCTCATCGAGGATGGCATGACTCACTTTGTAGGCAGTGTGCTGTCTGGCCCCCAAGCTGATGAGCTTCAGCACGGCCCGCTGACGTCTCCCCACACCAGTGTTGCAGCGTTTCCAGCTCGTAGCTGGGGTCAATTTAACAGCGGAGGAGGGTGGTGTTTCAGCCCTCCTCCCAGGAATGTTGTGTGGGGAGACAAGTCAGGCCACCACATTTTGCGACCCGGTCCACGCCTCAACTACATTCAACCACTGTGCCCAAATTGAAAGGTAGCGTCCCTGTCCGCATGCACTTGTCCATTCGTAACTGGTCACATGGAACTTTAGGGCTAAGCGCTGAATTTAGGGACCGCCTCATGTTTGGGGGAAAGTGCTGGTGTGGACGGCACAGTGCGGTGGCGCAGTAGACACTCTGCCCAAAAAGGGCAGAGTGTCCCCCAGCCGGGATTCCAACATCTCCTGGGCCAGATTTCTTGAGATGAGGCCGTTGAAGCCTTGGGCATGTGGGTGGGTTGCGCTGTACTTTAGCATGAAATGAAAGGCTTGGGAGATGGGGAGTTGCTGGGAAGAGGCGCATGATGGCGCGGGCAAAAGGAGAAATGGCAGGAAAAGGTGAGGATAAGGGTGAACTCCCCAAAGTGTCAGAGGCAGATGTGGAGGTGTCCTGGCTCCTGGTCTGGACTGCAGCGCCAGCCCTGTCAACAGTGGAAGAGGCAGTGGCCGCCAGGCCAAACGACGATTATCCTGCGCTTGCTCTCACCCACTGAGCCCAGGGCTTGCCTTCCAAATGATGGCACCCGCAAGAGGTGGTGAGATTCCTCTCCGCAGATCTCCAAACCATCTTGGACTTGCAAATTGCACTAAATTTGTCATGTAACTGACATGTATATGATGAGTCTATCCATTGTCTGTTCATTTTGGTGAAAGTCAGCCTGTCAGCTGACAGACAGCTGTGCTTGTCAGTGATGATGTCACCGGCTGCTTGTACCCCCAGTTTTTGCTGCTTAGCTTGCCTCCACATCCACACTGCTTTTGCCCCTACACATCACCCCTATCCATGCCTGTGCCTCTAGCCATAAGTCTGCCACCCATGGAAACTCATGGTGCAGAAAGTGAGGGAGCTGACTCTGAGGAACCCTTGGGTTTTGTAGCTGGTACTCCATCAAAGGTCTCTGCTGCTCACACACCCTGCTGAACATACGGTATCTAGGGTTAGAGCGTGTGGTGACCTCGCACAACAGTAGGTGCTTCAGGCAGATGTAGGCCTTGCTGGAGTGTATTGCGGCTAGCTCCAGGTACTGTAGACTTGGGAAAGTGGGTGTCCAAGTGCCGCACTTTCACCCTTAGCTCAGCTAATTTGGGGTATGTTTTTAAAAATCATTGCACCACTACATTGAACATGTGGGCCAGGCATGGAACGTGTTGGAGGCTGGCAAGCTCCAGAGCCCTCCAACAAGCTAAAAAACCTGGCCCCAGGGGCAGCGGGGATAAACAAATTGCCATCTCATCCAGGATGGCATCCCTGACCTCAGAGGCAGTGTGCTGTCCGTCTCCCAAGCTGATGAGCTTCAGCCCAGCCTGCTGACGTCTCCCCACACCAGTGTTGCAGCGTTTTCAGCTCGTAGCTGGGGTAAATCTAACAGCGGAGGAGGAGGAGGGTGGTGTTTCAGCCCTCCTCCCAGGAATGTTTTGTGGGGAAACAAGTCAGGAAAATTCTTGAAACGGGAGAGTTTTGCATCTTTGCCCTTGCTGCCTATGGACATCCCTTTGCCTCTAGCCACCATTTTCCCTGCTTTGCTTGCCTCCACATCCACACTGCTTTTGCCCCTAGACATCACCCCAGTCCATGCCTTAGCTTGTACCCCCAGTTTTTCCTGCTTAGCTTGCCTCCACATCCACACTGCTTTTGCCCCTAGACATCACCCCAGTCCATGCCTTAGCTTGTACCCCCAGTTTTTCCTGCTTAGCTTGCCTCCACATCCACACTGCTTTTGCCCCTAGACATCACCCCAGTCCATGCCTTAGCTTGTACCCCCAGTTTTTCCTGCTTAGCTTGCCTCCACATCCACACTGCTTTTGCCCCTAGACATCACCCCAGTCCATGCCTTAGCTTGTACCCCCAGTTTTTCCTGCTTAGCTTGCCTCCACATCCACACTGCTTTTGCCCCTAGACATCACCCCAGTCCATGCCTTAGCTTGTATCCCCAGTTTTTCCTGCTTAGCTTGCCTCCACATCCACACTGCTTTTGCCCCTAGACATCACCCCAGTCCATGCCTTAGCTTGTACCCCCAGTTTTTCCTGCTTAGCTTGCCTCCACATCCACACTGCTTTTGCCCCTAGACATCATCCCTATCCATGCCTCTTCCCCTAGCCATAACTCTGCCACCCCTGGAAACTCATGGTGCAGAAACTTTGGTTGCTGACTTTGAGGAACCCTTGGGTTTTGTAGATGGAACTCCATCAAAGGTCTGTGCAGCTCACACACCCTGCTCAAGATATGGTATTGTAGGGTTTCAGCGTGTGTGAATGACGGACAACAGCCTGTGTTTGGACAGATGTAGGCCTTGCTAGAGTGTTTTTAGGCTAGCAGCGACTCCTGTGCACTTGCAAAAGTGGGCGCACAAGCGCCGCATTTTCAACAGTAGCTTCGGTACATTTGGGTATGTTTTTAAAAAACTTTGCACCACTAGGTTAGACGTGGGCCAAACATGGAACGTGTTGGAGGCTGGCAAGCTCCAGAGCCGCTACCAGGTTCCAGCCATTATCACAGGCGTAAAAATGCCAGGCCCCAGGTGTAGCAGGGAAAAAAAAATGCCATCTCAGCCAGGATGGCATCCCTGACCTCGGAGGCACTGTGCTGTCTGTCCCCCAAGCTGATGAGCTTCAGCACCGCCTGCTGACGTCTCCCCACACCAGTGTTTTAGCGTTTGCCGCTAGTAGCTGTGGTGGAGGTTGCAGCGTCGTAGGGTTTCAGTCTACTCCTGCCATGAATTTTGGCCTGGGAGAGGAGATAGGCCACCCCAGTTTGCACCCGGGGAACAGACTCCACCACATTCACCCTGCCTGTCATTAAAGATAAGCACTGCAGCATCCCTGACCACAGGCGCTTGTCCAAGTGTCGGTGGTCAAGTGGACCTTGCAGCAAAGCGCGGAACTAAGGCCCCACCTGATGTTGAGTGACACGTGCTGGACGCCACACCGGGAGAAGTTGAGACGGCTAGGGACGGCATAGTGAGGTGCCACAGTTGCCATCAGGTCCGGGAAGGCGGGAGTTTCAACAAGCCGGAACGCCAACCTCTCCTGGGCCAGCAGTTTAGCGATGTTGGCGTTCTAGGCTTGCGTGGGTGGGTGGTTAGCGGTGTATTTCTGCCGGCGCTCCAATGTCTGAGAGATGGTGGGTTGTTGTAAAGAAGCGCCTGATGGTGCCTTTGATGGTGCAGGAGAAGGAGATAAGACAGAAACAGGGGAGGATGAGGGAGAAGTCAACAAAGTGGCGGAGGCAGATGAAGTGATGTCCTGGCTCGTCCTCTGGAGTGCATCGCCAGCACTGTGAGCAGAGGCAGTGGCATGAACGGCGGGCGACGTTTGTCCTGCCGTTGCTGCCTGCCACTGATTCCATTGCTTGGATTCCAAATGACGGTGCATTGAAGTGGTGGACAGGTTGCTCTTCTCAGGGCCCCTACTCGATTTCGAGAGGCAAATTGTGTAGACGACACTATATCTGTCCTCGGCGCATTCCTTGAAAAAACTCTACACCTTCAAGAAACGTGCCCTCGATGGGGGAGTTTTTCTGGGCTGGGTACAAAAGGGAACATCTTCGGACATTCCGGGTCTGGCCTGGCTTCGGCAAAGCAGCTGACCTCTGCCTCTGGACATGTCTCTGCCTCTAGCTACCCTTTTTGGTGCTGCACCTGCCTCAACATCCACACTACTTTCCCAGCTTGACATCTGCCTTGTCCAGGTGGGGTCGGTGTCCTCGTCGTCCACCACCTCCTCTTCCAACTCCTGTCTCGCCTCCTCCTCCTGCACAATGCGCATGTCAACTGGCTGCCCTGACAGCAACTGCGTCTCATCGTCGTCGATGAGGGTGGGTTGCTGGTCATCCGCCACCAAATCGACCGGAGATGGAATGGAGGAGACTCTAGTGTTTGAGCATCTGGACACAGATACTCGTCTGTTAGGTCCGTGGAATCGCGAAATGGAGGGGCAGGTTGCGGTACAGTCAAAGGAAGGGAGAACAGCTCTGGGGAGCAGGGACAGTTGGGGTTATTGTTCTGAGAAGATTGGGAATTTTGGGTGGAAGGAGGACAAGACTGTTGGGTAAGAGGAGGTAGAGGCTGACTGGCTGGTGGACAATGTGCTTTAAGCGTTATCCGACAGCCATTGCAAGACCTGTTCCTGGTTCTCGGGCCTACTAATCTTTGTACCATTCAGCCTAGTTAATGTGGAACTTTTGTGCAAAGCGCAGAACTTAGGGCCCGCCTGATGTTAAGGGACACACGCTGGTACAAGGCTCAACTCACCCTAAGTGCCAAAAACACTGCTGGTGCAAGGCTCTACTCATGCCAAGGGCCTCAATCTCTGCTGGTAGCTCAGCTTAAGGTCATGTAACTTTGTTTGGAAGGGCTCATGTTAAGGGCTAGAAAAGTGAATTTTGGAAGGTCTTACCACATCACACACACACACACACACACACACACACACACACACACACTCAAAATGACAGTTAAGGGTGAGGGCTTTTGGAATTCCCATTGCCTATTCCATTTGTGGTTGTCATGGGGAACGTGATTTAAAGGGGTGGTTGTTACTGTTTGTTGAGCTTAAATTGGGGTTTGTGTCCATCCATTTGG